>NW_026587556.1:4677517-4780258 GCF_907164565.1 Psammomys obesus
TATATATATATATATATATATATATATATATATATATATATATATATCAAGTTATGAAGTTGGGAAGGGGAAATGTTGGGATGGTCTAGCGTAAGTGAGGAGGCATTGAGGATGAATGTGATCAAGGTAACATACAAATGTATGAAATTGCCAAATAATAAATAAAAGCACCCTAAGAAATGGATCTTCCTGTTGTTGAAGTTTGTGAACTATTGGATAACACTAAAGCTCAGAGAGTGGGATCTCATTGCTAAAATTAGAGATATTCAGAAAATGAGGTGGGCCTTTGTTCTGGTAAAAAGTGTACAAAGATCTAGGTGTTCCTCGCCCTTACATTTAGCTTTAAAAATAGATCAGAATTTTTAAAACCCTGGGATCGCTGGAGTACAGTTACACATAATGATTCATTTGGTTTTGAAAATGAGTCTGATAGCTGCTCATTCAGACTGAGCAAGCTATGAAAACTCCTGAATGTTTTTCTACATGGAAAATCTGTTGTTTCCACGAAACACCACAACTAAAATATTAACGTGTTTCTTTACGTGTGTCTCAAATATTTTAACAAACTTTTATTGACAAGTTGTGTAACAAACATTCTAGAATAAAACTTTCACTGTCATAAAGCGGAAGCCGACAAATAACACCTATATGCCAAATCTCTCCAATGCCCATTTTTATAGAAACAAAAAACAACTGGCATTTAGCTACTCATTAATTCATATTATCTGTGGCCACTTTGACTTCTTCATGGCAGACTTGAGTTCCTTTGAGAGACACAGCATCACCTACAAGCAAAATATTTTATATTTTGCTCTTAAAAGAAAAGGCTCTTTTTATGACACTGGCTGAGAAGAATAGCCATGACACAATGGGCTTAACTTTAAGACAGGATTATACCAGCAGGGTTAGGGAATATGGGTGGAGAGCTGCAAGGACTAATGAGGCAATGGAGGACACAGGAAGTCAGACTGTGTCAAAGTTGATCAGATGCATGGCAGAAGGAAATACTTGGCAATAATAAAGGGCTCGTCTCAGAAAATGAATAGAAATGGAAATTTTGCTGATGATCAGTGCTTGTGTGCCTGAGTGAGTTGAGGCAAGTCTACATATGATCCAACTAGAAACCCTTGGCAGAAAGAAGCCTGCAATAGGATAGGGATATTTGCCTTGAGAACTATGTTTAGCTGAAGATAAAAACAAAAATTCTTCATTTTTACTACACTTGAGAAGAAAAGTATTGTTAAAAGGAAAAAAAATGAGGCCGCAGTAACATTTTACCATTGTTAAAATTTTCCTTTTGTTGTGCCCCTTGATATTGAAATGTTGGAAATTCTATTAACTGATTGCATTTCAAGAGGGCAAAGGCACACATGTTCTCTGTTAACTCTTGCTGCCTCTGCTGAGTTTCGAAGCAGACATGCACGTTCATTCCAGCTTCAGCAGAGCCGACTGCTTTGGGGGTATATATTGGTGAGCCAATTGTCTGAGCAGAGGGATGTTACATAGCTGGTTCCATTCTAGGTAGGCAGTACTGAACAGGTTTTGCTATGTGACACAATAGTCACCATTCATACAGTAGCTCTTACAGAGCCAGGGCTGTAGCCAGGGCTAAGGCATAGGGAGGGTGACCCACTCATGGAGTAGGTGCTCGCTGTAATCCAACTGCACAGCAGACTATCTTTCTCCACTTAGTCCAAGGGCAGGGAGAGTTGGGAGCTCCAGAAAACACCACCTCCAGGGTAGTCTCACCCTTATCTCTTTACAAATGACTAAAGAAAGTGGACAAACAAAGGCTCCCATTCCTATAGCCCTAGGGTGAAATGACTGTATCCCACATGAGAACTTGCTTCTCCTGATTCACTCCCACATGCCCCTACCAACTCTGAGACCGGCTCAGTTACTGTCTTGAGGTTTCTTCCTTAGGGATCCAAATAAAAGTTGTCTCTCCATTGAGGTGAGAAGCATCAGAACGTAGAGTACTTATCTGAGGATGCGTATGAACTGTATTTGAGGATATTAAGGCTAAGTTGAGAAAAATTAGTTCAAATGTCTAGTTTGACACACAGGGTGATACTTTAAATATGAGCATAAGCAGCAAGATGAGATCACATGAAGAAGGGCCTTCAAAGAGAAGGGCATGTAAATGAACCCTGTACACTGAATAGAACTTTGAGTTACATTAAAACATAACCATGGGGAAAGGAGTGGGGGGGGGATAGAGAGATGTCTCAGAAGCTAAGAGCACTGGCTGTTCTTCCAAAGGTTCTGAGTTCAATTCCCAGCAACTACATGGTGGCTCATAGTCATCTATAATGAGATCTGGTGCCCTCTGCTGCCCTGCAGGCATACATTCAGACAAAATACTGTATAAAAAAATTAAAAAATAAATTTAAAAAGGAAGCATAACCACAGATCCTTTCTCCCTGTACATTTTCTTAATACTTTGATGACTAGATTCATTCTAACTAAATTCTAATCTTTTTGAAGAGAAAATGAGACAAAAATAAAACACAGCAAACAACTATAGTTGCTTTTGTTTGTTTGTTTAGGTTTTGCTTCAGAGCACCTAATAGATTACTCAATACATAAGAGCTACAAAAGTCTTGTAAGAAAAGAAAATAGACATGAAAATTACTCAACGAATTCTCAGAGCAGAGGTTCAAAAGCATATAATAAGCAAATAATTGGATAACTAGAGAGTAAGAATCATAAAGTTTGTGATTCCTCCAAACACAAAAATAATTAAAAATAATGAAGTTGTCTATTACAGTAGGGTTTTGCTACATAACTCACAGTGACCTGGAGCTCACCATCCTCCTGCCTCAGTCTGATCAGTGGCAAGTTTAGACCACCGTGCTCAGCATCATGCAGCTTTGACAGGACAGAGAAGCTCAATTTGAGTGAACAGTGTAGCTAGATTCCAACTAAGGTTTGAGACGCTCACTTTCACAGGGGATGGAACAGCAAGAGTTAAAAATGCTCAGGCTTCAATAAGGTATGTGCCCATCAAACTCATATTTGGGTTCAGTTCCTCGATGCTCACTCTTGAGAAGCAGGGTCTGTGGGAGGAGTTTGAATGCAGGAAAAGCAGAGCCCTCAGAAATGGATTAATGGAGTTCACACTCTCAAATGCTAGAGTAAATACCTCAGAAACAGGCTGTCATGACACACGCTCACCCCTCAAACATTTCCATTTCAGTACCACTTAACTTAGCTTTCTGCTTTCTGCCCTGAGGCCCTCAGCAGAGCTGAGAGCATACTGGTGCCCTGCCTTTGACCTTACAGAGACTTACAGTCTTACTCTTCTGTTATAGTAGAAGAAAACAGACTAAGATAATGAATTTCAAGATACGAGTATTGTATAAGAATCCCTGGTGAGGCTATCGCTTTCAGTTACCATGGCCTCGTTTGTGGTACTTTAAGTTCAAATATTCTGAGTCCTCCCAATGCAGAAAACACCTCCTGGCTTCACCTTCCAAACAGGAGTATCATAAAATCCCCAGACGTCTTTGCAAATCAGACCATGTCCACCACCTGTGCTTTCTTTCAGACACACTACCAGGGCTACAAAAGATTTGCCAACAGCATTCCTGGAGGTCTGGAGTTTTAAAGTATTTTTCCCTCTTAGATAAGAGGTGAAGTGAGCAAAGCAGAGCACATCTAGCTTCTTTTGAAACCAAGGACAAAGGGGAAAGAAAACGATTTTGCAGCTCTGTTTAGCCATGCTAGTTTGTTAGAGCAAAGTTGTTTAAAGCCTGTCACTGCTCAACTCAAATCCCGGTTTAGATAGCACAGTCATATCTCCGTGATCCAGCTACTCCCAGCCTGCATCAGACTCCCCCTCCATTCTTGTCTCGAGGTCAGGAAGTGAGTCTCTTGGACTCAGGGTATTTGGACAGAGAGCTTAAGGGTACCTTAACCCAGCTGTGCTGCATGAAGTGTGAGGGGACCCTGTGTCGGCTCTGCCAGCCCCGGCCAGTTTAGCTGAGCTTCCTAATTGAGACTCTCCTCACAAGCCTCCAGGGAGTTGGAAGTCCTAGAGTTGGTGGTAGGTTTTTCTCTTCTAATCTGGATAATAAGATTTTCCAAGTCACCAAAGCCAGGTGGCTTGGAAAGCAAAACCTTATTTGTTAAACAAAGCAAGTTCTATTTAGACTTTCTGTCTTTGAATTTAGGTAAATGACCCAACAACGTCATCAAATGATTGTGACTATAGAGGGATCTTCAGGGGAGAAAGGGGGCACCCTCTGAACCAGGGGAGCTAAGAATACTGCTTTTACTTCAAATCCCTTCTTTGAAAGATGTAGAGCTGGGAGCTCTGTTCTAAAGAATTCAGAGAAATAGCACAGAGTCAAAGGCAGCAACAGACTCTATAAAAAGTCTTAGAATTTTAAATTTGTTTATTTTTCTAGCCTTGATATCACAGATTCATTTTTTATATAAACTCAAGAGTAGCCAGCATTGACATGTAAGTAGAATTCAGTGAAGTTTCCTTTTTCACTTTAGTGGAGTGCTCTGCTCTATATCAGTTAAGGCTTCTAAGCCAAGGAGGGAAGCCAGACAGATTTTCGCCAACTACAATACTGTGTATTTCCACATAAATGTGCCATAATCTCAATTTCTAACAAACGTAGCAAGAGTAAAACACTAATACTGTATTAGACATAGTTATCAGATATAATAGGAAATGATTTTTTACTGTGTCATGGTGAGAACTGTCAGACCATGGCAACCAAGAAGAAATAACCCTAAATGATTAGTTACTCCGAAAGTATGTCCAATAGGCTTTGAGACTGAATATGAATGAATGTGTTTTGATCTCTTGAGCAGAAAGGAGCCTGCATTAAGAGCTATAGTGAAAGAAAGTCATGCCTGCTGAACAGAGACAGTAGCTGCCTCACCTCCTATAAAAAGCTGTCCAGCAGTAGCAAAAGCCTTATGTCACGAGTTTTGTGCCACAAGAAGCTGGAAATTCATAGTTATATAAAACACCTTTTAGTGTAAGAATATAATGGCATTCTGTTGTTATTTGAATCTAAAGTGTCTCCACCCCCCACCCCACCCCCAGTGCCTTCCCAGAGTACTCAGCCAACAAGACAGCCCTGTTTTAAACAGGTTGGCCCTAAACTGGTGACAGGATTTTGTCTAGTTGTAGAAACTTTGGGAGGTTGGGCAGGGCAAAAGGAAGTAGGTGACTGGGGTGGATCACCGGGGGTGTTAGTGATTCTAGCCACTTCCTGTTGTATTCTGTCTGTAGGTTGCCCATGAAGCTCTACTCCACCATACATACTCACCACTGCATTCTGCCTAAGCACAGAAGCCAGGAGAGTGTCAATGGAAATCTATGAAATCATGAGCCAAAAGAAGTGCTTCCTCCCTTTAAGTCATTTCTATCTAGATTGTTGTTGTTGTTATATCAATGCAAAAAGAATAAACGCCATTTCCAATGTTTAAAATGTAGAGCACTTGGAGAAGGGAGTTAGGAACATCATTCTACCCCTAGCTAAGGAACTATTGGCAACTGTTAGCTGCTGAGTAAAAAAAAAAAAAAGTCTATTTTCCTCTAAGACTATGACTTCTGATAAGCTGACTACATTCCAGTGAAAGACCACACATCACTCCTATTAGCCAGCTTTTATAGTGCTGGAAAATGCCCTACCTGCTACCAGAGGAGCTAAGTAAGCATCAGTCAGAACCAGCTGTGAATTCTGTAAACTACAGTCATTTATGGCCAGGAAAGACACGCCCACTAGTGCAACAGTGACACAAACATCATCGAATTAACTGACCACTTTTTGATTGGATTTATGTCCTGCTTCACAAGATGAAACTTATGCATAGCACCATTGAAGTCAAGAACCTCTGGCTAGACAAATCAGGTTCCCTAAGGAAACACCTGCTACTGTTATTTTTATAAATAGAAATAGTATTAAACTAACGTGTAATGACTTATTTTGATAGCTATAGATTAATTATAGATGTACTAATACATCTCATAAATCAACCTTCATCAGAGAAGGTTCTAATGCAGTAGATATTCATTAACACAAATATTCATTAACCACTGACCAAGTTGGAAAGAATAAGTTGCTACAGAATTCTCAGTCCTAAAGTGGATATCTGTACCACATGCTCCTCTTCCCAAGGCTCAGGGACCATTGTGGAATTGGGGTAGCACAAGTTAGAAATGATGGATGGAGAAAAGAAAAGAACAAACAATTGGACACAAGATGGATAGGGAAGTAGAGTGGATCTGGGAGATCCAGATCCCATTGGGGAAGGGGTAAATATGGTCAAAAGTAATGAAAAAATATTTCTCAACTATTAATATTTCCATGTCTTTTCATGAATGTAAGTAGATACTATAAAGAAGTGTTTCTGGACCACAGTTTTAAAAGACTTTAACAGGACATTTCTCTTCAACTGGTATCCAATAAAAGCATTCTCAGCCCCAACTCCTCAAATAAAGAATAACAGTAAAAGCAGGATCCGCTAAAACTGCAGTGCCAGGTATGGGAAACCTTCCTCTGAGTGGAGTCCCCAAACAGTACAGTCCAATGCTTTAGTTGCCTCCCTAAAATCAAAGGCAGGGCCTTATTGCTGAAGATACAACAGAACATGACTTGGAAGAACGGAACTGGAATTGACATGGAACACTCCTCCCTGAGGACTAGCTCTCATGTATCTAAGGCTCATATTTCTAAAGGTCCTTTGCAAGCTACCAAGACAGAAAATCAATTAATAATAATAGACAGCTGTAAAGCATATGGACTACAACGTCCAGCAAGACAAGATACCCTGAAGGTGAAATAGTTGTACTTACATATTACAAGCAACCAACGGCTGTCTAATTGGACTTACAATCTGCTCAACAAGAGGGAATTCATGCATGGTACTATAAACCTAGTCAACTGCCAAAGGTTGGATGGGCTGTGGACCAAAGAGAAGACTCTAATACTTTTATTTGCATAAAAAGATATAAATCCCAACTTTTTATAAATATGTATCCTTATGCCCACAGATAAGGTTTGCTCTCAACTCTAATTAAAGAAGCTTCTTTTGATAGTCCCCAGAGACAATCACAAAAAGCTACAAATGGTTAAAATGCAGAGAACAACTGGCCATGGAATGCCCAACCCCAATTGACATATTTTTCAATAAAAGCTCTAAACCTAAGGCTCAGAAAACATTGTGGAAGAGGGTGAAGAAATGTTGCAAGAGCCAGAGTACAAGGAATTCTGCTATGATAGTGAGCTGGCTAGTTTTATGTCAACTTGACATAAGCTAGAGTCACTGGAGAGGAGGGAGCCTTAATTGAGAAAATGCCTCAATAAGATTAGGCCATAGGCTGACCTATAAGATATTTTCTTAATTAGTAATTGATGCGGGAAGACCCAGCCCATCATGAGAGGGGCTACCCTGGGTGGGTGGTCCTGGGTTCTATAAGAAAGTAGGCTGAGCAAGCCATGTGGAAAACAAGCCAGTGAATAGAACTCCTTCTTGGCCTCTGCATCAGCTCCTGCTTTTAGATTCCTATCCTGAATTCCTTTGCTGATGAACTATGATATGGAATAGTAAGCCAAATAAACTCGTTCCTCCCTGTTACAGTATATTTGATCCCTTTGTGAACCCCAAAATTGTGAACTGTAAAACCCTGTTTATTGTTTGGTTTGGTTGAGTCCTAACTCAAACCTTTAATCCAAGAACTTTCTGTTTATTGTAAACAGGTGATTATGATGAGGCTCAGCCCTAGCACACAGCTTTAATACAAGAGTTTACTAACTTATAATAAAGTTAGCCCTAGGTCAAGAGGTGGACCAAGAAACTAGATAACAGAGATTGAAGAGTAGGAGGGACTTTGAGTTGAAGGATATTTAAGACAGCATGGAAAAGTAGAAGGGGCTTTAGCTCTTTGGTTTTTGTTTAGGCTTTAGCTCTCTAGCTCGCTGGCTTTAGGGGTTTTTTGAGCTTTGAGCTAGGAAGCCTTTGTTTGGCCTTGGCTTTTGCTTCTGGGCTGTCAGCTGAGATAGTGAGCTTTTTGTTGGTTTTTGTTGTTGTTGTTGTTGTTTTTCCATCTGGACCTGAGCTAAGGAGGAAAATCAGCTCATACACATCTTCAGCAACAAGCATGAAGCAAGCAGAGAGAACTGGAGGTGATACAAAGCTTTTAATTGCAAATCCTTGTCCCCAGTGATGTACTTCCTCGGGAAAAGCTACCCTACCTAAACCTCCCTGAACAACGTCACCAACTAGGCACCAACTGCTCAATATTGGGGCATAGAGAGGGTTCTCATTCAAAGCACTTTAGAGATTTTCTTATTGCACAGTCTACTCTGGAAGGCTCAGTCACCAGTACCAATCAGAAAAGAGATAACAGACTCTTATAAGCAAACTATGTAAAGGACAGAAGTACACTGAAGATTGACTAAGGTGCCGTCATTCATCACCAGAACCTACAAAAAGCAAGAACAATGAAACTACTTCAGAATGTGCTATGAAGCTAAAAGTTGTTTAAGGCAAGTGTGAAAAGAGTTAGTGGGTGAAATAATGTAAAAATGCATTGAAGAGGGCAAAATAAAAGAGTCTAGGTTAAAGAAAAGAAAGGGGCCAGAGAAAAAAAGAGGAATAACAATGTATGAATGGTAGGGAAAAGAGCAAGTCAGGAAAATAAAAAAGGAAAGTAAAACAAAGATAAGATTCCTGAATATTGTGAAAATTTCAAAGACAAATTTAGGTAACTATGAGGGAGATAAAGAAAATAAAAGAGTAATTTTTAAGTCCTGATAGAAAAGTGAAAATACTACTAAAAGTAGGAACACAGGAGATGAAATGGGAAAATGAAAATTACCCAAAGAGAAAAATCAATGGAATTTGGTGAAAGAAAACAGACAGGAACACACGCAATGACTTATTCCTACAAGAGACAATACCCATAAATGAACTCGCTAAGTCTGTGGAGGATGCAGACAGTGCACGTGGCCACTGTGTGATGGCCGTCGTGTGGTGGTCACTGAATGACAGTCACTTTCTGAAGGCCGCTGTGTGATGACCTCTGAGTGAGGGATGGCCACTGTGTGACGGTGCCCAGATGAGCCAAGCTGCCCGGTGAGCAGCGGAAACCACCTGTGACCTCTTCTCACAGAGTTGGTGGGGGCAGCCAGCTGATGGCTAAGGACCAGCTCACACTTGGCTCTGAAGCCCAGGATCTGAAAAAATTTAAGCAGGATGTGGAAACCGCCTCAAGTCCATGGCAGCTACCAAGCAACCACTTCGCGATTCTCTTCCCCACATGTGGTTACTGTGCAGCACCAAGCCTGCTGCTGGGGCCAAGGGCTCCTACCCGGTCCCGGCACCAGACTTAGAGAAGCAGCCAAGGGAAACAGAATTACACTCTCAACTCCTCCAGTTGTACAGAAACTCCCTCCCATGCTAACCACGGTAAATTCCACAGGACAGCACCGGTTCTAGGGGTCTGAATTGGAAACACACACTGCGCTTTCCCCACCACTGAAGTTTGTTGCATGAGGGATGTTTGTCACAGGGAGGGAAGGGATTCAAAACCCTTCCCGCCAGGTAATGAATCGGCACCACACAAAACCGACATATTCTCTTCTTCCTGCTATTCCTCTACATTATGCTTCTCAACTGTATCCTCCAGAGGTTTAGCAAAATTTTAAAACCAGTGGACCCATACGAAATGTCTCCTCCCACCTACCTTTCCGAACTCTAATTTTTTTAAAAAGTTGCTCCAATACTAAGCTGTAGCCTCACCTCACTCGTTTTTAATCTTAGTCGCAGAAATCCTAGCATATACCATATTTTGTGCACATATTGTATGAACACCTTGTCATTTATCCTTCAACTGTTTATGAAATCAGAACACCTTGTTTATGAAATGAGAACAGACTTGTCGGCTGACAAGTCTGACATTAATTGAGAGGGCACACCCAGCAGCTTCAGTTGCTCCGGCAGGTAACATTCTGCTCAGGTCGTAATCTAAGAGGTCACATCTGGCACTATGACTATGTGGACTGGGGACAGAAACTCTAAACTGTACACCTCAAATCTACAACAACTTAGCTTGGCCTGAGCATTGATAATCCTTCAACTAAAATGAATTTACTAAAAGAGTGCTTTAAAAATAGTCTAAAAAATTAATCGTGCATTATCAATATTTTATAACCATAGATGTGTACAGCACAATGCAATAATATATAATAATATATATTTATATTTATAACAACAAGACAACTCCTCGGGAAAGAAATTAATATAAAAGTGATGGTCTCCACTGAGAGTAAATTAGATGGAATATTAATGCACAAAGATCTCAACAACAAAAATTAAATAAATTAGAAATAAACTCCTGAACGAATCTCAAAAACCATAAACAATTTAATAAAATAAAGTTAATGTATGATATAGGGGCTGGAGAGATGACATGGCAGTACTTGATGCTTTTCCAGAGGACCTGAGTTTGGTTCCCATCAGTATGTCAGAAGGTTCAGAACTGCCTGTAACTCTAGATCCAAGGCATCTGACACCCTCTTCTGGCCTTCACATGTGCATGCAAGCCACTATTATCCTGATACTACCAAAATTCCCCCTCTTCGTAAAATTATAGATTAATGTGCCTGATGATGGCATCCCCAGAACCCAGTTATCCAGGGGCAAGTAGCCCTGGACACCCTAACATAAGTAAAAATTAAAGAAGGTGACCTTACATCTATGCTTATGAAGAGGTTAATGGAAGAAAATAAAATGTGTAAAGAATTAGAGGAAGATAAATTCAAACAGATTATGGCCATCCTTAAAGAAATACAAGAAGATGCAGCCAAACAGTTTGTGGCTTTCAGAGAGGAAATGATTAAATCACTGAAAGAAATAAAAGAAGCAGAGGAATGTTCAAACAAACAGGTGAAGGAATTGAAGAAAAAAACAGGAAAATACAGTCAGAAAGGTTAAGGAAATCAACAAAACGGTTCATGATCTGAAAATTGAATTGGAAAAATTAAAGAAAACACAAACGGAGGAAATCATGGAAAGGGAGAACTAAGGAAAGAAAACAGGAACTACAGAGGTAAGCATAACCAACAGACTACAAGAGATGGAAGAAAGAATCTCAGGTGTGGAAGAAATTGATGTATCCGTCAAAGAAAATAATAAATCTAAAAAACTCTCAATAAATTACTTTACAAACCCAATTTAAGAACACATCAAAGACAGAAATCATGCCTGGAAGCAGAAAACTAGCCAGCTACTGAAGGCCAATGAAATCAAGGACCTTGGAGGAAAATGTAGAACCACCATGTCATTAAACCAACATAAATTATAAATATTTGTCCTTATACTCACAGGTTAAGTATAGTCCTCATCCTTCACCAAGAAATCTTTTCTGTGCACTACATGGAGACTGCTACAGAAAACCATAACCAATCAAAAAGCAGAGTTGTGGAACCTCAAGTCCTAGTTGAGAAATCTACAATACACCCACGGCTTGGGGATCTTTGCAGAAGAGGCCAGAAAGACAGTAAGACCCAGAGGGATGGAGGACTGTGAGACTGTGTCTCCTGGACATGTCAGAAGCTATGCCCAGAAAGCCTCACCAACACAACTGGCAAGAAACGATAAATGTCTTGTGCTGTTTTATTTTTGTGCTGCAGCCACACGGTGTCTGTAGTACCTGAATGTAAGATGTGTGCGTGGCTGTGGATGTGTTTGGGTGAGCCTTGCTTAAGGATATTGTTTAATAAAGGAGGACAAGCCGCCCTGCAAGATGAAGCTGAGATTTCTGGGGAGGCATGATTTGGTCGCCTTTGTTTTGAGATTACTTTCCTGCTGAGACCTGCCTACAAGTTTAATCATCCTAGTAGGGAGCCTGTCTTCCTTAGGAGAGGGCAGGGCCTGGTTTCTCCTTTATGCTGTGTAGACTCTAGACTTTAAAGGATAGGCTCATAGTCTAACAGATATTCTGACCTTTAATCCTTTACGTTGGTAATAAAACACACTACCTCTTCAGAGGAAACAGAATATTCTAAAAGAAAGAAATGTCTTCTGTATCTAAAACTACAATTACAGGATTAACATAGAAAGATACTTGGTTATTTGTGTGATTTCTTTCCACCTTCTTTTTAATATTGTTTTATTGATCTCTGTTTGTTTGTACGGGTGTTTTTCCTGAAAGTCTATCTGTGTACGTGTGCTTGGTGGCTGCAGAGGCCAAAATAAAGCCTTGGATTTATGAGACTGATCTTAGAGATGGTTGTGAGCCATCATGGGTCTTTTGAAAGAGCAGCCAGCACTCTTAACTGCTGAACCTTTCCTTGTTTCTAAATAGGGCTCCCCTTGCAACAGGTAAGAGTTACAAAAGGCGAGGTAGGATAGTTGAACAATATGTGTATACATGATCTTAAAAAGTCCTCTGTGTATTGTCTGAGGTTTAGTAATAATTACGGGCTCATATTGAGCAGCCCATCACATATTGCATAGGAAAAATTAAAGTGTAGAAGATCTGAACTCAGAAATAAATTCAAAATTAATAAGTTTAAAAATATGTTTAAATATATTTTAATAAAAATGGAATTATATAACAGTCCCTCATCCTTTTCCTCTCTCCAACACCTCCCATGCTCTCTCCCTCTAGCCCCTCTCATGTTCCCGGTCACTTAAAGCCTAAGTCACAGATAGTCCAAGTGAGTTATGCAAGGTTTATGGAAAATGAGAATCAAGACTGACATGTTTGATTATTAGAATTCTTAAACTTAGAGGGCCACAGCCATAAGGATAAAAGGGTAAAAACCAGCAAACCAGCAATTTGCTTCTTGCCCTGAAGGTCAGCCAGAAACAGAGAACAATGGGACTCCTCTGGTAAATCACCTATCCTCTTCATCGCAGATGTAACACAGTCTCCAAAGATTTGACTCTAAGCCATGCACACCTTCTAAGAAAAAATAATTGAAAACCCTATACTATGTATGGTACATTACGAAAAACTGTAATTGTGTGGGGTTTCCCCCATTGCTAAACAGATGTGTGAGATAAATTACTTGCCAAAAGATACAAATAGATGACTTTAAAAAAAAAAAAAAGGACAACCCTCCAGAGTATCCAAATAGGCACAAATGCCTAATAGAAAAATCGAAAATATTTACTGATGATTATAGACCACATCTCCATGTGGATAGGGTCCTTCCCATCCCAGATTCTACTGATAATAATGCCATACCATGATTTAGTTTTGTGGAAAATACAGATTTAGACAATAGTAGCCTTTTCATCTCTAGAGTAGTATGGGGGAATTTATGAGGAATTACAGAAAGTTTAAATATTATTTGGGACTACCATACTTCATAGCACCTTCATCCATCATCTGAAAGAGAGGAGAAGAATAATCAAACTCAAGATATTAGAAAAAATAACTTCCCTTTGGATACATTCTTCACCATAACCCTTCTAAGAACCCCACACCCTCAAAAATATATGGGTCTATCTTCTTATGAAATTTACATGGCATCCCATTCTTAGTGGTGCTACAGATTTCCTACCCATGAAAACCGAAGACTAATTTTTTGAAATTTGTATACTGGCTATCCCTTCCATCTTAGCATCTCTCAAGCCTAAGACTTTTTGTTCAAGTACCGCAGACGAAGTTTGCAGTTTGCCAGTTTTAGCCTGACAACTTGGCGGTGATAAAATTTAAATAAATAAATAAATAAATAAATAAATAAATAAATAAATAAAAACTGAAGAGAAAACAAATTCCAATCGCTCTGAGAGAATTTCCATCCAATGACCATTTGAAACAACTATATAAGTAGTTGAAAAGGAGTCAGCTTACTATACTCAAGTCAAAGGACCAATGAAGGATGCTCCACCATCCAAGGAGATGACCAAACGGAAGACTACGGGTCAAGTAGGGAGCCTTTAAATTTAATCCTAAAAAAAGATCTGATGATGATTTATTATATAAAGGACATAGTTGTTGGTGCATTTCACTGTGTTTTTACTTATGTTAAATTATTTATGATTTGTAGTATGGGTTATGAAGGAAGTCTGAACTAAAACAATATTTCTAGTACAGAATTCAGAAAAAACCAACAACAACTATCAAACCAATCCAACCTAAAAACTCCCTATTTCCTGATGAGGATCACTGTTTGGCTTAATTTCTGAAGTCTAGGGTGTAGGTGGATTACTATTGTACAGAAAATAGTTTTCAAGTAAAATGGAGAGATGTCCATAAGTTGTCCCATATTCTTTTCCTATTAGCACAGTGATTAACTGAAGCCTTATCACCCTTACTACAAAACTTGATGTTTGTGAAGTTTCATATCATGAAAATTAAAAAGATAACCCCCAAATAAAAGAAGAGATAGTCAATATCAAGGATTTGAGACAGATCTTAAAAAGAAAACTGCATTAAAATAATTGACCAGTTGGGTAGAATAGGACAAATTCCTAATACAGTTGCTCAGCAAAGCTATTGCTATACTTGTGTGGCATAATGTTCCAGGCTCAAGCAGTGTCCTTTCTTCTCCATAGAAGGGGCACAGACCCACTGGCTAAGTTGGATGTTGGTCTAGTTTCAGAATAAAGCCTCATGAAGAAACATGACTTGCCAGAGTTTGTTGCTCCTATTCCCAGCTGTACAGGCTAGCCAATCTTCTTCTTTCTCAGTAGAAGTATGAGTTAGTTTTCATGTCTCACACAACATGAGGGTGGATTCTCTCTATGGAGGATCTTGAAGACTGTGCACTCATTTCCTGAATCTGCCAAGCAATAGAGGGGCAAAATAACAATTACTCTGCCTTCAGTGCCTCCTGTGGTGGTACTGAGGACAAGAGCCCTTTGATCTAATATCTCCCTCCCAAATGGCATGAGACCTGTGTGGTGGGTCAACTGGCCCTTTCCCCTGGCCTTTAATTCTCTTCTTAGCTAAGATGATTCCAGGGCTAAGAGGTCAATCATCCTTTATAAGACACTAGAGGAGGGAGATGTTTGTGTTAGGCTTGGTAGAAGATATTGTAGCTTTTTTTCCTAATGACACAGCTCCTATTGGGACAATGGCCAAGGCCCTTCAAGGACCCTTGCCAAGGAATTAACAAAAGTTCAAAAATAGATGATTCATTTACAGACTGATTAGAAGGATAGTTTAGCAGAGTGAAAGAGATAATGGCTTCAGTTCTAACCTCTCTGAGTAATCATAGCAGGAATATTAACTTGAGTAAGATGCAAGATCATTCCTTGTCTAATGGGGCCACCCATTAAAATAGCAATTTACAACAACAACAAGAAAAAACACAACCATCAATATAACCTGATGCTTTTAGATACTAGATCAGACTGTCTTAGCATAGAAAGTTAAAAAAAAATAAAACTTAGATCAATTTAAATCTGAAAAGAAAAACAAGAGGAAGAGATTTTGAGAAATCATTGTGGTCAATTTTCAGTATGACAGGTGCTTAGACTTCCTCACAGGACCACAGATATGCAGGAAGATCTAGGGCCCTCCCGACCCCTTCTCCACCCCACAATCTGTGGCTGGTTCCTGCCAGCTTCAGATCTCTAAGACTTCAAAAGTTATAGGGAGTCTTCAATGTGACAGAACCCGTGATCAGGAGTCACCCTCAAACCCCAGGATAATCACGTTAGATAAGGCTTTGCAATAGTGAGTAGGATGTGGAATTTGGGGCTGAGTTATGCCAGAAGAGCATAGAAGATTAACAACATACTGTGCCACCCTATTGGAAGAAAGCAAAAAGTTTCTGTGATCGGAGATTTAAAACTACTGTCTTAGGGCTATAGAGGTGGCTCAGCTATTAAGCACACAGACTGCTCTGGATCCCAGCACCTACAGGAAGACTCATTACAGACCTTAAGACCAATTCTAGGAGATCCAGCTCGCTCTTCCGACCTCCACAGGCACTGGGCTTATGTGTGGTGCATTTACATACCTGTAGCCAAGATACTCACACACAAAATAAAAATAAATACATTTTTGACGTGAAAGCAAAAACCACTCTCGTACCAAAGAACCGTGCTGATCACTGTGCCTTCTCTCTATGCTGGTGTTGTATTTCCACAGAATCGAGTATATAAAACTGTCCTGCTGGTCTCTTAAATTTGTTATTTCTGTGTGCGAGTCATTCCTCATACTCTCCTGGCCCTCTGCATATCTTTATGGTGTACTTCTCATCTAGTTTGAATAGTTTCCTGATTAGTTTTGCAAATATTGTGTGATCCTTCATTGCAGCCTTTTGAATAAGAGGCCAACAATTGGAAACATTCAGCCTTGATACTGACCACTGGTAACAATGTGACCAAATAAAATTTTTTCTCAACTGCTGAACTGTCTAATGGGGCAAATGCTACCTCTCCAAAATTCACAACCTGGTTTGAGCCTTGTGAAAGCTGTGGACTTGCCCTGAGTGTAGGCCTGCCTCTCCTTTGCCTTATCTTTACAGAGATGTATCTGCTTCCTCTCCCTCTGCTAAGAAAGAGCACAGATGGAACTGTGTTCCACTTACTTGTATCCATAGATTCCCTGTGGTTTTTATTCCAGTATTCAGGTATTATCCTTTATAGATTTCTGAACCTCTTCCTCTCCATTTCTCTTTGGAATGGAGCCTAATTTTTTGTACTGTGATTTTTTCCATCACTGGGTCAGACGAAGGTAGCCCTGTCCTATCCAGAAGTCCTATTAACATGACTTCCCAAACGTGAGGTGAACAAGGGTGACACTGATGGACATACCAAAGCAGACGTGGAAAAAATCTCACAATGCCCCATCACTACACAAAGAACTATAGCAACTGAGGAAAATTGGGAGCGGGAATGGTGGTCTTCCTCAGAGAAGAGCCCACCAATTGGTTGTTCAGTGCCAAATGGTCACCCCTGAGAACACACATACAGGTAACATTATACAGACTGAGCAGTTTCTATTCAGGAGTGTATATGTGTGTGCATCATATACAGGTACATACCTGCATGCAGTAACAATTGGTGAAAAAGGAGGCCAGGAATTTGAAGGAGGGGGTATTATATCAGAGCGTTTGGAGGGAGAAAGGGGAAAGGGGGAATTTGTGATTGCATTATAATCTCTCTCTCTTTTTTTTAATTTAAAAACATTCACACGTTCTTAAATGTTCTTTCATAATTAAGCTTTAGTGAAAATCTGGCCATCTTGCAAATTTTATGATCCTTCATAAATAAAATGTTTCTGCTAAAAGTACTTGATTTATTATAGGGAAAATTAAGAATTTCATGACATTTATTTTCTGTGTTTGGTTTTTTTTATAATACAATTTTTGTGAATAAGATATTTTATATATGAAATTTGATAAAACAGATGATGCTTACTTTCAAACTTTTAGTACAGTTTCTTCCAAATGCAAGCTCTCTGAAGTAACCCAAAGTGCTGGGTAACACAACAAAAAAAGTTAACCAGACATTTGTATCTGGGCGTTTGCGTCAAGTAGCGCATATCTGGTTTGCCAGCACCTGAATTTGTTTCATGTCTTAGACAGTCAGCATTGCTTATATCTACGTTTCTAAACAGGGTCCTCCTAAGGTCCATCCAGTGTGTTGTGTTTGCACCTGTGCTGACAGCAAAAGCCTGCACGCAGTGCTAAGTCTAAGTAACCTCTAGAGATAATAATAATAATAATAATACTAATAAGATTCAAGGAATGACGAGAGTGAAGAATTGATGTGAATCTCTAATTCTGTGAAGACAGTCTTTGAACTTGGATACTATAATGCTTTTACCACACACACACACATACGCACACACACAAGATTACCAATGAGCTTTGGCCTCCTACTAAACAGAATTACACATAGCTTAACACAAATCTGCAGCCAGGATGTGGACAGGGGAAATGTCAGTAGTTATATTCCTTATAGTTTGGGTACCTGTGTAGACTCAAGCTCAGTTTTGTCATCTTGGAGACATGTGAACTTAGAACTCGGCCATTATTATAATCATTTGGAATGAAAATTCCTTATGAATAGTATAACAAATGATTTTTTTAAATCTTTCTGGAACATTAATAATAGTAAAACACTTTTCTGTGCTAATGTACTTTCATAATCTTTACACCACAACTCTAGAAAATCAAGTAACTATTCTCAGAGGCTTCACACATCTTCACATCCCTTGGCTGTTTGGTGGACTTCCTCCTGCCTGCCCTTATGTCAAACTGTCAAGGAATATGTACGTGTCAGCATTAGAAAATAATTAAAATGAATCTGTGGGAGCCAGTGGTTAGAGGCCATCAGGCCTTTTCCACCCTTGCAAAGAAGCTGGAAGTATACCTGTTGTAGCTGCAGGTAAGTCTCAGAGGTCTTAAGGGTAAGGAGAAAATTATATGAAAAGGGGTAATTTTCAAAAAAAAAAATGTACCTTGTATGGGTTATTCTTCTAGGTTATTTTTTGAGGCATTTAAAAACTGAAAAGAAAATTACCAATTCAAAGAATTTAACTAGTAGGTTTGTGCACGTAGAGAAAGCTGATATGTAACAATAATTATAAAATAATGCGATAAACACAATATTGACAGTCAATATTTTTGAGGTGTCATAATTTACTAAACACAATTCTAAATGTGCAGTATGGATAAATTATTTCCGGACAAACCTTGTGAAGTACATTTTATTATTACATCTCTTCTACAATAAGTGTGATGTACTTGACCAAGCTACAGCTTCTAATAGCCTTATCCAACTAGGGAAGAATATGGGTGTTGCCATGGTGGTGTATTATAACCAATAAAAGTGAGTAATTACATGGTTTTAAATAAGATAGTGGGTGGACCTGATTCAGTCCACTGAAAGTCATTTAGAGCAGAGCTGGGCCTTGCCAGACAAAGGAAAAGAAGGATAAAAAGGAGAAGGAGAAGGAGGGATGGTGAGCAGGGGAGATCATAGTTTGAACCACAGGTTTTTTTTTTTTTTTTTTTTTTTTTTTTGCGTTCTCATCCACATTCTGACCTACCTTTGACAGCCAAGACTGAGGACCAGCAGCCAGGCTCTTTCTGACTTCTTCTTATTCTACTGTTGTGTATTTGTGTGGGGTATTTGTTGTTGTTGTTTCTGGTGCTGCTGAGAATTAAATGTAGGACCTCACACAAACTGCTAGACAAATACTCTACCACTGATCTACATTTGCAGCCCTTTTAAAAATGTCTGTTGAGACAGACTCTATAAATTGTCTACACTGACCTGGAATTAACTTTGTACTCTAGGCAAGTTTTTAACCTTCAATACTTCTGATTCAGTCTCTTCAGTATCCGATTACTACCTATTAGATGGGAAGAGAAGGGGAGGGGAACTGGGAGGGGTTGTTGGAAGGGAGACCATAATCCAAGTATATTGCATTTAAAAAACAATCTCTATTTTCAACAGAAGAGAAAAACGCGGGAAAGTGGGGAAGGAAAACTTCAGGAATGCTTCACGTCACCTACTCCCGCCATGAACTATGACAGCCTCGTTTTAGGCCCGCCTTCACGTCTAGACCTCTTCCGACTATAAAACACATTCCTATCAGTTTTAAAGCATTCTTACTTGCTTTGCAGGTCCACTTGAACATCTGTCGCAGGCAGCTCCTCCCTGCAACACCTGCGAGGGTCAAGGTGCCTTCCCCTTCATTCTCTCAACCCCATCTTGTTTATACTTCATTATCAGTTACCACAACCCTGCTAACATTCACCAAGTTAAGTTCACAAGCACTTTTAGGACCCACACTTGTTTTCTTCAGTGCGCATCCATCCATGCCTAGGCCAGCGCTTTTTTTTTTTTTTTTTTTTTTTTTTTTTTTTTTTTTTTTTTTTTTTTGTACTTGGTGAGTTATTCTGTTTACTGGATAGTGAAAGGACTTGGACACAGTGAAATATGAAATGAATTATTGAGACAGAACATTTGGTGGGAATTTTGGAGAAGAACGGGGCGTGTGTATGTCATGGAATGGATGACTTTTATGGAATGCTGAATCAAACCAGCGAGGTTGTAAGATTCTCCGTATGTGTCCTCTGTTTATTCCTCCCACCGACCTTTAGATCATCCTTCTCAAATGTCCATGCACAAGACACGAGAGAAAAGTTCCAGGTGGCGACGTGGAATTCTTTATTTATGCGCTTGTGGTTCTGTGCCCTCTACTAGTGCTCCAGGGCCCTGTCTTCTGTGCATCTCATAACGCCCAAGTTGCCCCGAAATCTACCTGGGTATATCGGCTACTTTAATCTCCCCAGGGGATAACTTCCTGCTCTGTCTCCATTCCTCTCAGCGAGAATCATCTTCTTCAGTCTGCTTTGAACCACTGTTTCTAGCAGACAAACCATTCCACATAGCAGTTCTGTACTCACTGAATTTACAGGAGTTCGTTCTCCTTAGGTAAATTAGCTAATGATTTTGGCTTTGTGCACTCACCTGTTGTGAAAGTCGGGGTTCTCCTGGGGCAGCAAAGTCAGCGGTAAAATGTATATTGTGCGATTTATTTAAATGAATTGGTTTATACAACTTGATGCTCTCTGCCCTTTGGCCGGCAGCGCTCAGACAGCCAGAGGGCTCCATATAAGGAGTCCGCTGTCCTGTGAAAGTAAACATGCCTGAACTCCAGTTCACTCCGCTGCGCGTTCGCCTCTGCAGCACTTAAGGCTGAGGTTGAACCCACTTGGTGCTTCGCCCAGACTCCAGCTTCTATGTAGCTGGCTGGGCTCCAGGGATCATTTGATGTTCTGCAGTGTGACAATAATAATTTAGTTGCTGTAGTAAAGTGGAAAGTAAAAATTAGAGTGGGAGGGGGGTGTGTGGTCATGTTTCTGTTGCCTTGCAGGAAAATAATTCAGTTTTGACCTTGATCTTTGGCTTTTATTTTATTTTACTTCGCAGTCTTCCCCCTCCCCCTTGCTATGCAAAGAAAATATTCTGAGGAAACAGCTGCTGTATATACTGTGCAAAGGAGAATTATACTAGAGATCTATGTGAACTCAGTCTTTGTTTGGAATCTTGGGACGAGGGCATGAATAAACCATCCTTAGGGCTAAAACACATACAGATGGTTAAGAGAAAAGGATAGAAGAAGGTCAGAATCAGGTACCTGAGGTTCATTTGCATGCAGGACCCAGGCCTCAGGAAGAGCTATACATAGCAAACATTGTAGGGAAAGAATACCAAGAACATCACCTGAATTCTCAGATTCCCTGAGAATTCGGCCTACACCCCATGCACATGGAGGTGGCGGCCCATGGACCTAGCCCAGCTGTCATTTGGAGAATTAAAGGTAAATGCGGAAGGGATTCTCCTGAAGGATCAATGACAGGAGACCTTGTGTTAAGCTGGGGGCCTGTATTAAAGTATGACAAACTTATCTGTCTGAGTATATCATTATTTCCCAGTGAAGTATTGTCCCTGGGGCAAGACTGCTCTGCACAGGGCTAGGAGCAATGGACGTACCCAACCGAGGTAGAGAAAGGAAATCATTGGAAAAGGTAGTTTATCAGTGGGACCAGAGAAGAGCAGAAACAGAGTAGACTAACCCATGAAGGCCCAGGAGGACATGAGAGGCAAAAGGGAATAGTACAAGACCTTCCTACACATGAAGCAAGGGACACAGAGCGTGCATGCTTGCCCACGAGTGCACATCTTATAAAGCAGACTCATCAAGACAGCAACCACATGTTCGCTATCAGATTCCCTTTACCTGGAATCTAGATTTTAATTTTTACGTGTGTGTCTGGTTAGGCACAGGTCATGAAACTAGGAACAAGACCAAGAGAATGGAAAAACAAATCTTAAGGGGAGGGACAGATGGAATAGATACGAAGGTTCACCGGAGGAAGGAGAGGGGCTAGCATGGGAGTAGCAAGGGAACAATGAGGAGAGAAGCAAGGGAAGGAGATGTGTGAAAGCGCTATAATGAAGTCCACTGCTTTACACGCTCAGCAAGTGTCCCGAAGACAGAGTCACCCTTCTATTATTATCATTATTATTATTATTATTCACTCGTTTATTTCTACAACATAGTGTAGACCCCTGAAAATTGTGTTAATTAGTATGCAGGGTCTCATGAGTTCAAGGGTGCCAGGCTACTGCAAACTGAGCAAACAAGAACAAATCAGCTATGGGGTGACAGCTATTCTTAGTTGTCAACCTGACTACATTCAGAATTAACTGAAACTTAAATGATTAGGCACACCTATGAGGTTTTTTTTTTTTTTTTCTTAATTAAATCTTTCGAAGTGGGAAGATCCATTTTTAATCTAGACCACACGATTCTCTGGAAGCCTATATAAATGACATGGAAAAGGTAGCTCTCTCTTTGTTGTTTTTTTTTCCTTTCTCTCTCTGTTTCTCTCTCTCTAGCAAGCCCATTCCTTCAATGGCATTAGATCCTTCTTCTTTTGGAATCTAGTATATACTGAAGAAAGACCAGCTGAGACATTCAGTTTTGTGAACTGAGAAACTACTGGATTCTTGGACCTTCCAGTCATTGTTGAATTAGCCTGTTGGTCATTCTCAGAAACCCGTGAGTGTGTGTGCGTGTGTGTGTGTGTGTGTGTGTGTGTGTGTGTGTGTGTGTGTGTGTTCTGTTATTCTAGAGAACCCTGACTAATATATATGGCTCCCTGGCATTTGGAAGTAGTGTGCTTACACATGGGGTGGCAAGTATTTCGCATGTTTCGATATTCTTCTTTTGAATTAATGGAAGGTTCAAATTATGTCTCTTTTTTTTTTCTCATTTTCAAAACAGAAAGCCAGTCTTAATGAAAGGCAATTACAGAAGAAGCCTATTTGTTATCCGATTAAATCCTAGGAGCAGGGTCATGATATGAATGAACAAAAGGAGGATGCTAGCAGGTACCCATGTGGAGGCACTTAAAGTGTAAAAGACCGAACAGTGCCAGGATTGTCAAAGACATGGTGCAACAGAAAAGCTTACAGGCTAGAGCACAAACCAGTTTCCCCCTGAGGATAATTTGCAACAAGGCAATCATACACCAGGTGGTGTCCTGGTAATTCTACCTTAGGTGCATGTGCAAGAGAAAGTGAGGCTGGGGAGTAGCTCAGTGAGAGTGCTTGCCCAGCATCCATGATGTTATGGGCTCATTTCATATGCTTACAAAATAATCGGCATGTGAGGACTCAGAAGAAACTGCATTTACAATGACCAAATGTATAATTACAGAAGAGAAAAGATTGTGGTACCTTTTATCATGAATATTGTATAACCCTTAAAGATATTATTTTAGGTAGGTATTTGCCTTAAGTATTAGATAAGTACTCATAACATTACAATTTATATTATATATATTCCATTACATAATATAAATAAGAGAACATGGATGAAATGCCAAAATATTACTACAGGATTCCATTTACATAAAGTTAAAGAAACATTGTTCTGAGTATGCTAACTTTCCACTGTTTGGTTTATAGTTTTATTAGGATACAAATATTCACCAAGCTTTACACTGATTCATCTAATTTGTCCTGAAATGGGAAACAAAGTGAAAAATAACAGTAATGTAATATCTATTTGGGTGTTGGAGAGTTTCACAGGAAGCAAAGAAAAGAAATGTCTCCTTGGCTGCTTCAGTTGGGTTTTGCTGCTTGCTCTTGTGGCTCATATGTAGATTTATGTTACATATACAATTCTCATCCTTTCCCTAAGTAAATGGTTCTTCTCCTTAGAATTCCAATAACACTAAGTTAAGACAAGAAGAGTAAAACATACAGCAGAAGTGTCTATCAACTTCTCCAAGCACAAAAATAGCTAACCTCAATAGTAGCGGAAGTATATACCCTATGAGCATACCAGGACAGAGGTGGTTTTCAGTGTCTATTCCTGGTATTCCTGGAAGAATTTCTTGAGATCATATCAAGGACTCAAAGAAAATGGTAAGGATTTAAGGACTTGAATTTCCAGTAATCCCTTTTTAAAACCATCATTATCATCATCACCATCCTCAAGGTTTTGTTTATTTGGTTTTTGTTGTAGTGCTCCTCATCCCCAAGGGATAGACCACAGAAGTCAAGTCAAATAAAAAGAAGGACTTTAAATGACTGGAAAGTGAGTTCACAGGTTCTACACAGAGGACATGAAATAGGAGGGGAAACTGATAGGAAACCGAAGCACAGACCATTTTGCTGATCACCCCTGTCTCTGCCAGGCTTCCCTTCAGATAACTATTATTCTCTTCCCAAAGCTTCCATGGTTGCACACAGAATTGTCATTCAGCATGACCACACTGTCATCCGTGGTATTGTGGCCCCTTCCAATCTATGTGTGGCTCTCCATATGTAAAGAGCTTACTCTTAGCCTTGGTGGGTCTAGTTAGTTATGCCTTTGACACAGTGCTAGGCTTTCAAGATCTGACTTCTGCGCAAATTGTCAGGGGCTACTGAAATGAAGTGTTAAGTTGAACACGGAAATAAAACTTCACAAACCTTTATATAATACTACCAAAGTAAATGTGCATTTCAAAGTCCTTATTTTTTAAATTTCCTTTGCAGACCCCAGGTAAAAATACTTGGGCCTGTAGTTCCAGGTCTGTGGAGGGAAAAAAAAAAAAAAAAACAACATATTCAACCTTTGGCCTTGCTAGCCAGCAAGTTTAGCTTTTCAGTGAGTTCCAAGCTAGTGAAAAAGAGACATTGCTTCAAAAACAAGATAGTTGCCACCTGAGGAAAGACAGCTTTAGTTTTCTCTGGACTCATGTATATGTACACCTGCATACACACATGAAGGTACACAATAACTTGCATATGAACATACACACATATACATGTATGAGATGTATGCAAGAAACAGAAATCTATGAGTAATAAATGTATACACACATATGTATTTAACTATGTGAAATAAGCCAATAAAGAGGATGAATGTTGTATAATTCCTTTTATATGGCATTCCAATGTTATAGAGACAATAAATAGATAATTTGAGGAATGTGGAAGATAGAAGCTATTAAATCAGGTTAAAGCACAGACTTTCTTAGGGTGGTGAAACTTTCCTACACAATAATAATGAACACATGCTATGATGTTTAATCTTAAGTATCAACTTGAGTAGATTTAAAATCACCATGAAAACACATGTCTGGGTATGACTATAGCAGTGTTTCCAGGAAGGTTTATTGTGGGCTGAAGACTCATTCTGAATTTAGGTAGAGCCATCCTTGGGCTGGGTACTAGACTGAATCAAAAGGGAAAGGCAAGCTGAGCACTAGTTTTTATTTCTGTTTTCTTTCCGAATATAGGCACACTGTGACCAGAGGCCTTGTTCTCCTGCCTCATAATTTCCCCACCCATGAGCCAAAAGCCTTCTTCAAGTTGCTTCTGTCAAGTATTTTCTCTTAGCAATGAGAAATATTAACTAATATAAACAATTGGTACTAAGGAGGAAGGTTGTGTGCACTAAGGATGTAAGAAGGAAGACTTGACTGTGTGTTTTATACATTTTTGGAAGTGGTTAGTGAGAAGAATGTGAAAGAGTTTGAATTGTGGGCTAGAAAAGCCCTAAAATGCCATAAGCAGAGCTTAATGGGCCATTCTTTTGAGAGTTTATTTAAAACAGGATAAGAAATGAAATGTAGACAGTGAAGGCCAGGCTTGTGAGGACTCAGAGGAGACTTAGGGCTCCATAGGAAACTGGCTAGATGGTGTTCACACTTAAAATCTGACAAAAGAAAAGTCAGACTTCATTTCTGCTTATATCCTGAGAACCCGAGCAAGGCTGCATACAGGAGGGATTTACTAATTAATCTGATGGAAGAAAGTTTAAGAGAAGATAGCATCCAGGCTACATCACATGGAAGCTGCGCTTTCAGCTTCACTGTGAAAGAGACAGAAAAGTATAAAAATAGGCCATTTGATAAGGAATGAGGTATTGGAAAGTTCAAAAATGATGCAGTTGTGATTGTCAAAGAGATTAGTGTCAGCAAGAAAGAACTTCATGATTTTCACTGGCCAATAGCAAAGACACGGAGAGGGCAAGATTCTACCCAGGGAGGCCTCTAACTCGGGAAAGTACGAATTCATTCAAAAAGAACACTGGTCTGAGAATGCCACTGAAGAGATTTCCTGCTAAAATATAACTCCAAGGCAAACACTTCCTGGGGTTGGTCCCAGAGGCCACTGTGACTGTGGTCCAGAGCAACCAGACTACATCTCAAGCTGTCAGAAGGATTTGGCAGTGCTGTCAATGTGGTACCAGTTTTACAGGCATGAAAGGTACAGGAGTTGGGGCAGTCATAGAAGCTTGCACAAAGGTTTCATATAGCTGTGGACGCCAGGCAACGTTGCAGAATCAAATTTCCTGTGGAGAGAAAAGCCATTGAATGAAGCTGTTAGAGGTAAAAACCTAAGTTGAAACCCTGGCATGTTTGGGACACCTGGACCATGGAATTTTCACTGAGAAAGTTTGTAGTTACGGACTGGAGCCAGCCAAAAAGAGATTATGTGTGCAATAAGTATATTTTTCTTTCTGCAAAGGCATGGGATGTAGCTAAGTGTAGTGTTTGCCAAATAAGAGCAAGGCACTGACAGATTTTTTTCTTTTTTCTTTAATTAATTAATTTAATTAACAATTCGGTCATTAATTCCCAGTACCATAAGGAAATGTGTGTGTGTATGTGTGTGTATGTGTGTGTGTGAGTGTGTGTGTGATTGTGTGTGTGTGTGTAAGAGACTATCAAATAATTGATGTAATTATTCCCTTCCTCAAGAAGATGGAAAGAATGGCCATCACATACTGATTCTTCCTAAAGAAGTTCCAAGTTGTACCTTTTGTATGATGTAATGAGAACATTCCCATTCCTATCATCTTCCATTCCAAACCTGTAACTCGGTCTGATTATCAAGAAAACACCACAGTTACAGTGCCCTCTGGGACCAACCCTAAGGAAGCATTTGACTTGAAGTTATTTTTGAGCAGGGAACCTCTCCAGTGGCATTCTCAGACCAGTATTCCTTTTGAATGCAGTCGTATTTTCACAAGTTAGAGGCTTCCCTGGGTAAAATCTTACCCTCCAGGTGTCTTCGTTATTGGCTAAATGAAGGTTATGAAGTTCTTTCTTAATGACACTGAGCTATTTAACAACTGCATCACTACCAAATAGTAGACTTCTGCCAGAACTCATTGTGCCCCCATCCTACAGGCCCCTCCTACCATGTCCAACCTTCCCAGCCAGTCAAATCCTGCACAACTTTCTCCAGGGTCTAGCTGGCTGACTTTGCCTGTTCCTTCCCTCCTCACATCTGCCCCACTTCCCAAATCTACCACCAACTTCATCTTTGGATCATGTTACTCATCTTTCACACCAGTTCAGTCTCCTCTGCCTCCTTAAGCCCTATGCAATCTCAAGGCCTTAGATGATCCCACATCTTCTCTTTTGCCCTAACCTGTTCTGTCCATGTCAGACACAGAAATAACAGAAAGTCCACATGCCTAACTATCAATACAAAATTACAAGCAATATGAAATATCAAGGCAGTATCTTCCTTCAAAAAGTCAATTTTCCAATGCTAATTACATACCACAACAAAGAATTTAAAAGAATGATGAACTACCTCAAAGAACTGAAGGAGTCTGAAGAAGACACAAAGAAACATCTATATGAAATTAAGAAGAAAGCTTGATTAGAATAATTACAATAAGAATAATCATAATAAATAATAAGAGATTAAGGAAAATAATAATAATAAGGCTGATGGAAATGACAAGGACAATCCTGAACAGAATTCAGTTAGAAGATAAAAGCATTGAAGAGTACTCGAGCTGGAATGAAATGGAATTTACAAATCTAGTCATCCAACATGAAAACTCAGAGGAAAGCCTTACAGGTAGAATGAAGCAAAGAGAAGACAGAATATCAAGATTCAAAGATAAAGTAAAGGATCTATATTTAAAAAGCAAAGAATAGGGAATAGATTCAAACACAGGATAAGAACATTAAAAAATGCAGAACACCATGAAAAGATCAAATAGAAAAGTTATAGGAATTAATTCCAGGGTAATGACATCAAGCAGATCATTAAAAAAAATCATAGAAGTAATCCAACATAAAAAAGGAATAACCATAGATATATAAGAAGCATACAATACACCAAATAGATAAGACCAGAAAATAAACTTCCCACGGCATACCATAGTTAAAACACTAAGCACATATAACAAAGAAAATGTATGAAAAGCCGAAAGAAAATAAAATACAAATCACATAAATTACATCAGAATAGCAGCTGATTTTGCAATGGAAGCTTTGAAATCCAAAAAAGCATAGAAAAATGCTAAAAGACTGGCCAATGAAACAAGCAAACAAACAAAAAACTATTTGTCATAGTTGAAGGAGGAAAAAAATTTCCATGACACAAACAGCTTTAATTTTTTTATACCCACAAAAAAAAAATGCAAAATACAAGAAGCAATATTTTGGACTGAAGAGAAAAGGGAAAGTAGCCAAGAGACTGTAGGAAGAAATACATACATACAAATACATACAAAGCTATAATTATTAAAACACAAATTACCACTGAGAAAATAATCAAAACCAAAAATCAGCAACACAAAGACTGATGTCAACACATATCTTTTAGTAATAACTTTAAATATTAATAATTTCAACTTTCCAATAAAAAGAAATAGAGTGTCTGGATAGATCAAGAAACATAACTCCTTAAAAAAACAAAAAACAACAAAAAAAACATAGCTTTAAAGAGGCACTTCTCTAGAGTGAAAGGATGTTTAAAAAAAACTCAAACAGGACAAAAGGAATAAAAAATAATAATAACAAGTGTTGCTATCCTATTATCAGCCAAAATAGACTTCAACCTAAAACTAATCAGGAATGATAAAGAAGATACTTCATACTAATCAAGAAAAGAGATGAACAAAAAGATGTTACTATCAAACATATATGTAGCAAACTCTAGTGCATCCAATTTCATAAAAATATAATACTTGAATTAAAGACATAGATTAAATCAGGTGTGGTGGTGTGTGTATTTAATTCCAGCACTCAGGAATTAGAGGCAGGAAGATCTTAGTGAATTCAAAGCCAGCCGAATCTACATAGTAATTTGCAGGACAGCCAGGGCTACATAGAAAGATCTTGTCTCAGAACACACAATCAATCAATAAACAAATAAAAAAATAAACAAACAGATTAACATCAACCCATAAATATCAGGTGATTTTAATTCCTGCTTCTTCCCGTAGACAGATCATCTGGGCAGAAAATAAAGCAGGAAAACATCAGAATTAAATGATATCCTACATAAAATATACTCAACAGCTATACCTATAGGATATTCCACCTAAATAACAAGGGATATACATTCTACTCATCAGCAAGTGGTATGATCATGAAACTAGGAAAAAGGGAGGCGTCTAATTAGGGAAAGGAGAGAACGATAAATATAAAAGGATGGAGAAAAGAAAAATAACAGTAAAGATGTCTTTAAAACTAATCAGGAAACATACTATTAAATATTTACCTAAAACTACATAACATATATGAGGCTGTGTGTATACACACACACACACATACACACACACTTTTTTTTTAATGAAATTTTCTTATCTGAGCTAATATCACTCCAACAAAAACTCCAACACCAGGCATAAGCAGCCCCTTCTTTTGAGTCATTGGTCAGAGTTGTCCAAGAGACTTTAAAACATTACCTTCTTTTGCTTTTGCCCTTGGTCCCCCTTACACCCTCGCCACTGCCACCCACAGAAATTGAAAGCAAGCCCCTAATTGCTGAAGGCACAGCATTTTTCAAACACAGGGCCTAGAGGTAACTAAACTGAAACTTACCCAAAAGCCTCCTCCGTGAGGTTTAGCTCTCATTGTACCAGAAGAGGCCACTCAAGCTTCCAAAGAAGTGAGGCAACCAATGCTCCACCCTAAGTATGACACCTATGAGTGACAGCAGAGACTAGCAGAATAGCAATAACCCTATCGTGGTGACAGCCAAGCACTCTTGTACATGAGGCCTACTCAACAGAAGGGAAGTCACTCTTCATACTGGACAACTAGCCAACTTCATAGTGAAAGCCAGCACCAAGGAAGTCATGGATCGTGGAAGAGAGCCCATAACAGCTACTTTACTAAACCATCATAATCCCCAAATACATTGTAAATATTTGTCTTTATGCCCACAGATAAGTACAGTTCTCACCCTTCATCAAGAAAACACCTCTTTGCAAATAGACTAAGACCATTACTAGAAAAGTACAAGTAATCAGAACGCAAGCCTGTGAAGCTCAGTCCGAGCTTCACTATAATACAAATCCTGTACATGAGGCTCAAGGATCAATTCAGGAAAAGTTGGGGGAGATTGTAAAAGCCAGAGAGTTTTCTGTCAGATTGTGTCTCCTAGAAATGTCAGAAAAGCTACCCTTATGAAGTCTTATGTTGGTATACATTATGCGAAGGTATGTCTCTGTATATTCAAATGTTGATTGATAAATCAGAAAAGAGTTAAGTTCTAGCTGGATCTTGTTATTTCTGTGGCCCATCGTCTGTCTCATGTTTTGTTGAGTATTCATCTGTCCTTAATTGTCTAATGGTTGCAATAAGAGCTGATAGCCAATATCTAGGCAGGAAGTGGAGGGAAGAACTTGCAAGAGATGGAGGCTGAAAGAAGAAGGCAAATTCTGGGAATTCGCCAGCAGACATGGCGGTGAATGAACGGACTGCACCCGAGCAGTGGCCATGTGGCAGGACACAATGCCAGGATTAGTCGAGTTAAAATAGGAAGATAGCTGGAGATTACGCAGCAAAAGGCCTAAGCTTTAAACTACATTAAAAGATTCTGTCATTATTTTTACTGCTATCTTATCCAAGACAGTCACACTGTATCTGGTGTACGGACATGGGATGCACGAATTCCTAGCTTAGGTGCAAGAAATTCATGCTTAGGGCCTGAGGAAAGTTCCAGACATGGGAGCCAAATGCGGTTTCCTAGCAGCTGCATGCTGCTCTGTGGTTGCAGCAGCAACATGCTACTCTGTGAGCCGAGGTCAAAGCAGGAGTCATGGTCCCTTTAAAAGCCCCTGCCACACAGGCACAGCAAGACTAGCCAGCAGGTACTTAGTCTGTAAGAGGCAGCATTCCTGGCAAAAGGCAGGTCCCATAAGACAACATGGTTGCCTGAGGAACCTCTACCCCTGCATTGACCAAGTGCTTTCCCAGAGCAGTGGTATGATTGAGAAGCTTGAGTTCCAAACCTCTGATCAGGTAATGTATGCTTGAAATGTGCACTCCCCAGAAAAAGGAGATACTTAGGTACAGAAATAAATACTAAAAGTTTGAAAGCAGTATAAGAGACAAATAGGTAGAATTGTTGGTGTATGTGCAGACACTAGCGAAAGGAGAAAAAATGAGTATAGAAAGAAATACTAAGTTTAAATAACAAAGTGAAGTCTCTGAAAGAAGAGAGTTAGCGAGATTAAAAAGAAAAGTATTTCCATGTTAAAATTAAAAAAAACCCACTATGGCAGAAGGCGTATAATTTTCATTGTATTATTTTTCATTTTGTTCATATAATATAAATTTGTTTCAATTACCAGCATAGAAATAATTATATGTTCGGTAATAATTGCAATTTTCTATGTCCTCCTTAAGGAAGATCAAACTAAAGCAGACTTAGATAAGGAGAAGGTTAAAAGATGGAATGCCAGATTATGTGCTATAGAACAGAAATTAGAAGATTCATTGGGTCAAAATGAATTCTTTTCAAGTTAACTCAGAAGAACCCAATCTAAAGTGTATGACACCACCTTCTCATGAGATTGCAGGATGGTAACCCATACAGATGCTAGACCTAAAGAGATTTAAAGAGGCTTCAGCTATGGAGGAACATAGTAAGACTAGATATATTTATATTGTCAAGAATCAATGCTAGCTAAAGGACATGGTAAGAACACAGATTCGGGGAGGCGTATTGGTCTGGTTCTGTGCATTCTTTTTTTTAATTAAGTTTTTATTTTTATATTAATCACAATTTATTCACTTTGTATCCCAGCTGTAGCCCCCTCTCTCATTCCTTCCCAATCCCATCCTCCCTCATCTCCTCCTATGCCCCTCTCCAAATCCACTGATAGGGGAGGTCCTCCTCCCCTTCCATCTGACCCTAGCTTTTCAGGTCTTATCAGGACTGGTGCTGTGTACTCTAATGCTAATCACTGGTCCTCAAGATCTGCTTGCCACCCAGGCAAACACATTCTCATGTATACCTGTCTTTGTTGTGTAAACTTTGCTTTACCTCATTCAAAGTAAATTGGATAATAAAGATGCTGAAGCCAGTGACTGGGCAGGTATCAACCCCCTAAGCTATTTTGCTGTTTCCATGTTACTTGCCTTAATCGGTCCTGACTGAGATGCTTCTATTCTATCAGGCCAACTCTCATGGCCACATGCTCATAGTCCATATTGCCCCATTCTCCCTGCTTCCTCTTCTCTTGCTACCCTTTCTTCCTCTCTCTCTCTCCCCATCACCTCAGACCCTATACCCAGGGAACCTAAATTCTGCCTACCTCTGACAACTATTTTATTTTTTCTTATTTATTTATTTATTTATTTATTTATTCATTCATTCAATCATTTATTTATTTATTTATTCATTCATTCATTCATTCAGTTATTCACTTTATATCCTGATCGCAGAGCCCTCCCTTATCTCCTCCTGGTACCAATCTCCCTCCTTTTTTCCCCCTTTCCTCTCTCTTATCCTCAGAAAGGAGGAGGCCTCCTTCCCTACCAACTGACTCCAGCTTATCAAGCCTCCTCAGGACTGCCTGCCTCCTCTTCCTCTGTGGCCTGGCAAGGCTGCCCCACCAGGGGGAAGTGATCAAAGAGCAGGCAACAGAGCCCATGTGAGAGACAATCCCTGCTCCCCTTACTAGGGAACCTACATGGAGACTGAGCTGCCTATCAGCTACATCTGAGCAGAGGTCTGGGTCCTCTCCATGCATGGTCCTTGGTTGGTACATCTGCAGCACAGTCCCCACCCACCCACCCACCTCAGCCCAGATTTTTTGACTCTATTGGTCTTCTTGTTGAGCTCCTATCCCATCCGGGTCCTTCTACCCTCCTACTCTTCTGTGAGACTGCCTACACTCTGCCCAAAGTTTGGCTGTGAGTCTCAACATCTGTTTCCATCCCCTGCTGGGGGAAGTCTTTCAGAAGACATCTATGGTATGCTCCAGTCCTGTTCCCTCTCTTCAACAACATCTGGTATCTATTCTATTTGTCCTTCTGAAAATTAAGCATCCTCCATAGGATCCCCCTTGTTACTTAGCTTCTTTAGGTCTGTGGATTGTGGTATGGTTATCCTATATTGTATGATGATTATCCCCTTATGAGTGAGTATACAACATGCATGTCTTTCTGGGTTTATGTTATCCATTTGCCTGCAAATTTTATGATTTCCTTGTTTCTAATAGTATTCCATTGTGTCGCTGTACCACAGTTTCTTTATCCATTCTTCAGCTGAGGGACGTCTGGGTTACTTCCAGTTTCTAGCTATAATGAAAGCCGCTGTGAACATAGTTGAAAAAATATCCTTGTTGTGTGTTGGAGCATCTTTTACGGTGGTATAGTTAGGTCTAGAGGTAGAGCTGTTTCCAATTTTCTGGAAAAATGACAAGTTGATTATACAAGTTTGTACTCACATCAGTAATAGAAAAGGGTTCCCTTTTCTCCATAATCTCACCAGCATATGCTGCTTCTTGAGGTTTTTTTTTTTTTTTTATCTTAGCCATTCTGACAGATGCATGATGGAATCTCAGACTCATTTTGATTTGCATTTCTCTGATGACTAAGGATGTTGAGCAATTCTCAATGTGGTGTTTCTCAGCCATCTGAAATGCCCAAAGAGGATGCATAAAACTGCAATCATCATTGAACCTGTCGTAGCTAACTCCATGACAGTAACAACTAGAACAAAACCACATAAGGACCAAGCTCCCTCTGTTATAGTGATTTTCATCCTTTGAATATTTTTTTTATGCTGCTAACTCTCTCCCTTTTTTTGGAGACTTGACCCTTTATGTACGCTTGTAAAACATCTTTACATATCTCCCTTTAAATCTCCTCCTTCGGAGACTTCATTATTTTTAAACCACACTTTCTTTCTATGACTATCTGTACACAGCTTTCTTTTTTTCTTCAGTGTCCGAGCATATTTTAAAGCATACTGTACCTGTTCAGAGTTTTAGGACTGAGTTCTGCATCCCACACTGTGGGCTATGTTTGCCCCACCTAGGCTAGAGTGTATTCTGCCACCTGTGCTGGATTTCTGTGTCGTACCATGCTAGGCTGAGCTGCCGTTTGTCCTCCTGTGAGAACCTCATGGTTTTGGGACCCGCTAGTGTTGCCCCTATCTGTTGTTCTCCGAGCAGTAGCTCACAGAATAGGGTGGTACCCAAACCTCATTGCTCTTTGGGAGCCCTAAAGCCGTCCTCCTGTCAGGCTCTGAACAGCTGAAAACTGTTGCTTGGGGGAACCTGCCTGCTGATAATCTCGAGCACATGAGGCCTTTTATGCCGGCCTGGGTCTCTCACCATGGTAGGATGGGACAGGACCCTTGATGTTCTTTCACAACCTTTTGCCCAGGGCTCTGCTCCTGGCTGTTAGCCCTCAGCTGCTTTAGCATATAGCCCCTTTCCCTGGAGCTGGCTTCTAAGGATTCTACTAGCCTTTGCATAGCAGGGATTTCTCAAAGGAGCTTGGCTTTTGTATGTTGAGAGCCTATTAGACTGGTATGCCTCTGTGATCCGGATGATCTTCACATTCCTGCCTGCTGCTTCTATGATTACCAGATGCTTGACCCCTCCCTCTGAGGGTGCACAGCTCTGTGAGAGTCAAGCTTGATGGCCGTGAGCAGCAGCCAGGAGCAGTGGTCATGAAATGCCCTGGCCCATGGAAGCATGTATGCCAAGCTAGCGTGGGACCAACCTTTTCTCCTGAAACACACAAGGTCTGGGATTTTTTAAATCTAAGTTTGGGTTTTATGTAAGTTTTTGCTTAACATTAATGTGCCAATATGCTGTAGATGGTGCCACCTTAGAACAATGTCTTATGTGTGTCATTTCGCAGGGTTTGGAAAATTCAAGTATGTGTATGTGTTAATATATCACATAACTGATAACTACTCAAGATTTTAATGGGCTTTTGCCTCGAGTTCTGAAAATGCTGATTCTGTAATAACATTTATTACAAGTGATGGTTATCGTGAGGACACCTTTACAGATTAAAGCTAATGTTGCTATGGCATATGCATTTTTTAAAGCATCATAACATAAAACATGTTACAGGCATACCTTATAATTCTACAGGTCAAGTTATTGTGGGAAGATTTAAATGAACTGCTCATAAAACAAAAGGGAGATATAAGGTCTCCCAGAGATAGATTAAACAATGATTTATTAACTTTAATTTTTTTAAATTGATACAGATAGCACAGACGCTATACACTGGATTTTAGAACACTGAATTAAATTAAATCCTCTATACTTTAAGGATATGTTAACCTCAGAATGGAAGTCAGGAAATGTGTTGCACTGGAGAAGAGGACATGCTCTTGTTTCAACAGGAAAGGAAAACTGTGGATTCCTTCAAAGTTAATCAAGATTAGATTTGACCAGGGGGAACCTCCTGAAAATCTTGGCTCCGGACATGAAAGAAGAGACCTGTAAGAACAACAAAACAGGTGACATGATGGCTGGCCCACTTACATGAAAACAGTTCAAGAAAATGAATGTCTTTGAAAAGCCAATGAATCTTGTTGGCTACAGAGTAGTTATGACTTATGATTACATATAGCATGGAGAGAGATTTATATTCCAATTTGGTTGCAGTCCAAATAGACTTATAAAATTGATACATGCTTTTCACCTGCTCAAACACAGAAGAAAGAATCATCATTAGCTGATTTGTGTTCACCGCATATTCCATACATGGGTTACTGCAAAAATGTGGTACTGGTTTGTTGCAAGAAAAAGTCTACAGTATCCTGTGGTGTCAGTCTGAGCTTTGTACAATCATGCACCATCCACTATGTTACTGTTTAGTGGATGTTGCCTGTAGGCCAAATGCTAAGAAACTAACTAACTCACAGGAGGGTAAATAAGACACAGTAAAGAATTCTGGAAGAGAGAAGATAGGTATGTACACAGGTTTGTGTGTTAAATGTAGCAATACTTCAACCTTCCTGGTATCTCGTAACTTTACAGTCTGTTTCACCTTATTCTCTAATGCCTTAAAAAAACAGACCAACCTTGCAACCATTTTTGGCCTATAGAGTTCAGTAGACTTACCAGTGTGCTAATTCTGAGCCTGTGCCTCAAGGTAATGTGTTTCTTCACTACTTCTTCCTTTTCCCTGGGAACACGCTCAGGCCGCCCTACTAGCAAATGAGAAGTCTGTCGGCCACCCCAGCAACAGATAGCCATAAAAGTGACTGCAACCAAGACCACCAGAGCCCAAGACCTTGGTTTATTATGTAAAATCTACAGGTCACACAGATGCCTCAGACACAGTATCTCCCACAACGCAGTGTGACCGAGGCCACAGAATCAATCAGCAGAAAAGCAACTCTGGTACTCACACACACTCACCCTACCATGTGGAGTTTGGTTTTCTTGGTTCTGTAAATTTCTAGTTCGTTCTGCCTGGTAAAGGCGTTGGTGGCAAAAGCTGTGCAAGGTGGTGACAGATGAAATCTCTTGCTTTCAAATTGCTGTAAGCTCAAAACTATAAACAGTAAGTACCATGAAGCCCGTCCCAATCCACAGCCCGAGGGAGCAGCGGCGCTTACACGTCCCACTTCCGTGATCTTTAAGTAAAGGTTGGCAGCACAGCCGTGGGAACATTTCTGAATGGTGCTTCAAGACAGGGTGGTCTCATGGGAAGAGTTGCCAGCCCCACATTCCCGGAGTTTGTCTGTGTGGAGAAGACTTAATGAAAAGGCAAGCTTCAGAGTTCGCAGGGGTGGCCACTCAGGGGCTAGCAAAATCAAAAGTTTGAAAACGTCCAAGAAAATCCGTGACTTAAAGCTGTATTAATAAAGCTTCTCTCAAAGCCTGAACCCACCTCCTCGAGCAGCATGCAATTTCCTTCGCAGTACATGCTCCCCCTACCTAGCCACCCGCTCCAGCCTTATGTGTGTGCGCACGCCACCCCGGTCCCCTGGGAGGAAGAGTTAGCACTCAGCCCACATGCAAAGGGACATCAGAGGAGCAGCTTAAATCCTTGGGAGACTCATGGAGAAGGAAGTCCTCAGGCCACTGTTTCCCAAGGCTGTTTCATGAGCTGACCTGGTATCAAGGCTTGCTTTCTGTAGTCAAAACCAAACCTGAATGCAGAGGGGAGATTGATTTTCCATTAACACTGCGTCCCCCTCAGGGCATTTTGAGGCTGGTAATGCAGTGTGTGACAGCCTTGCCAGCTCCTGTGGGCCCACACCAGCACCCTAGGCCTTCCTTCTACAGAATTCGCCTGGAGCCCAGTCCTGTTGAGCAGGGAGCCACACAGCTGCGGCACTGGTCACCTGTCCAAGGTCCACAGATGTTAGTTAGTTCCTAGTAGTGCAACTGCCAACAGAAAGGGCTGAGGACTCTGTCCTCAGAGTCCCACCTGCCTAAGCATATTTAAAGATTTCTTCTTTTTTGTTTTTAAATTTAATTCAGTAGGTATTAGAATCACATGGTTTCACACTAGCAAGTCCTGATTTGAAATTGTCTGTTTTTCATTTAGAAGAAATTATTATTATTTTTTTAGACCAGGTCTTGAACTAGCCTTGAATTAGGCTTATGGCTCAGGGTGAACCTGGACTCCAGGTCCTCCTGTCTCTGGTTCCCTTCTATTTTGTAACGATCTGCAGATTTCACTTTATGTGCTAAATGGCGCCATCTTCACCACAGGCAACGCAAACCCAAGCTTCTCTTTGAAGAAACAGAACCAAACATCCTATTAAGGAGATACAAGTTGTATCTGCCAGTGAATCTGACTATACTCATAGCTGTTTACCAGTTCCTGCCTCAGTTTTCTCATCTATTAAATGGGACTACTTAATTCATGTCTTACAGTCTTTTGTTTTAAGAGCATAACCTCTATTAAGTGTTTAAATCTGTTCTTGGCATATAGTAAGCCCTGAATCTCAGTTAGTAATTAGTATAATTATTTGTCTGTAAATACTGCTGCTGCTATTAAATCTTTTCTTTGAGTCACCTCTTAATTGATGAGCAGCAGGAAGTCTTTTCAGAGGTAGCTTGAAGTCTGTTACTATAAAGCAAAGCCTCTCTAGGTTCGTCTTTCTGCTAAATAGAGAAACTGACAAAGTGACAATTTTAAGTGACGATATTAGTAATAATAGACAGGAAGGCCTATTTAACATTGTGTGTGTATATCTGTCTGTCTCTCTCTCTCTGTGTGTATGTCTGTATGTCTATCTGTTTTTCTGTCTGTGGTCTGTCTGTTAGTGTGTCTGTCTCTGTCTCTGTCTCTGTCTGTGTGTATGTGTGATAGATACTAATTCTCTCTTAGGCCAGGGTGGGGTCAAATTTACTATGAAGTTAAAGATGATCCTGAGCCTCTTGAATGTGAACACTGGGGTTGCAGGCAGGTACCACAACTCCAAGCTCTTTTAATATAAAAAAGAAACAAAGGCATCAGGAAAGAGAGAAACCAGGGGTAGTTTCTGTATTCATTATCACACAGCTGCATTAAAGATAAACAGTAAGAAACATACACAGATATTTAAAATTTTGTAAATTTTTTTCTTAAGAATAATTAAGTGCACATATTTTAGTTCCTAAATATGACAGGCCTGTGAAACAGTTGCAGAAGAAACAAACAATGCAAGAATATGGTCATGATTATTATATAAAAGAAAAAGAATATATAGCAATTTTAAATGTATGCATCGTGAGGTAAAGGAACAGTGTGCAATGTGATTTATTCAAACCAATTGCTATAAAAGACACACCCTTAAATTCTTATTTCACATATTGAAGACTGAGAAATCCAAAGATCAACTTTTTAATTCTAAAACTTTCCACTTTTACTTGAGTATGTATCACTTTCTTCCATTATAGCCACTTAGAAATGCTTTCAAAAAATCTTTCACACTTTTTTTGGGATTATGCTATAGCAGAAGTATTTTTAATTAAAATCATATGAACAAGAAGGAAAGCTAAATATATTAGCCATGTATATAAATTACACAACTATATAAATGTAATGTTAGAGTCTACTGAAAAAGTACCAATTACTACAGTTTGGAATGTTCCTCCCAGGCCTATGCTCTTAGGGAATGCTGAACCTCTAAGGGGTGGAGCCTAACCAAAGGAAATTAGGCCCTTGGGGATGTGCCTCAGAAGCTCCATATTAACCTGTCCTACAGTCACTCTTTTTCCTGACCATTGAGAATGAACAAAGTCCTCCTCTGCCATGGGCTCCCAACAGGATGCATTATCCTATCCTAGACCCAAAGGCAGAGGGCCAAGCAGACAGCCCATGGACTGAAATCTTTGAACTGTCAGTCAAGATAAACCTTTTCTCTTTATAAGCTTATTTCTCAGATATTCATTGTAATGACAGAAACACTAACATGCTAAGCATTGCCTTTTATAGACAATAGTTTCATCCTTAAATCAATGAATAACAACTGAAAACTGAGGTTATAATAAAATGCAAGTGTACACGCTTGCAAACAATATTACCTACATAATTTCTACATCTGCGAAAACACCACCAACTGAAATATTTTATTTACAGCAATGAAAGAGTTACCTGACAGATGTCTGTTACCTGCCCCGTGGGACTTTGCTGTGGCACAGGTACCTTCCCTCCTGTGCCTCTCATTTACCTACTTGCTACTTTCATTAGCTTCTTATAGCAAACAGCATGTTTAATTCACCTTGGCACCACCAGCATATACACAATAGCTGCTTGGTAAGTGTTCAGTGTAGTCATTTAACTGATCAAGAAGCAGCATTACAAAACTATGAATGGCCTGAATGTGCAGGACATCTTAACTGGATACTAGGAAAAGTCCCAGGGAAGTTACAGTTAACAAAAGTATGAAACTAAAAACAATTAGATTTTATTTTTATGCTGCTTTATGTGTTAGTAGTCTATCATAGAGAGAAATACATCTGGGCAATGTATCTTGAGAGCCTGGACTTAGCATTTTTTTTCTTGGTTTTTATGGCAATAATTAACCAACAATAGCCTTTTATTATACTAAGTCCAGTCAATTTCCTTGACTTAATATATTATGAGCAACATTTCTGTCTTTTTTTTTTCTCACAATGTGGTACCTTTACAACCTAAAGAGTTTCCACTTTGAACTTGTGAAGGTTAGTTGTGTCTTCGTTAAAATGCAAATCACTGTCACAGGAATATAATTTAAAAAAAATCAGTTAAGAAATTAGCATCTATTCCAACCAAGGAATAACCTAAGACCCCTGCACAGATGTAGCCCATGGCAGTTCAATATCCAAGTGGGTTCCATTGTAATAGGAACAGGGACTGTCTCTGACATGAACTGATTGGCCTGCTCTTTAATAACCTCCTCCTGAGGGGGAAGCAGCATTACCAGGCCACAGAAGAAGACAAGGCAGCCACTCCTGATGAGACCTAATTGACTAGGATCAGAAGGAAGGAAAAGAAGTCCTCCCCTATCAGTGGACTTGGGGAGGGGTATGCATGCAGAGGGTGGAGGAAGGGAGGAATTGGGACGGGAGGAGGGAGGGAACCACGTGGGGGATACAAAGTGAGTAAAGTGTAATTAATAAAGAAAAATAAAATAGAAAAAAAAAGAAATTAGCATCATGGGGGAGGGGGAGTTCCAAGATGATAGCGACCAATGCGTGCCTCATCTAAGAAGCAGAAGATTAGAGACTGCAAGTAAACAGGTGGCTGGATCCAAAACACTGACTCTGGTACTTCCTGGACTGGAGGGGACACTCAGAAGCTGGGGATGCTCAGATTGAGGACCCCCATGGCCATCTCCCAGGTCCAGGAATCATGAACTGTAAGCCCACTGCCCTTTCTGCATACTTAAGCCAGTACAGGCCCCCAGGACTAGGGGCCCTCTGCTCCAGCAGCCAGACATTAGATCTCCTTCCCCATGATCGGGAAGGCAATGTCTGGTTCCTGGGAGAGCAGCCCAACCTCCAAACCACATTTCTATTGGTCCCCCTGTGGTGATAAGGTGGAAAATAAAATCATAGAAAATCTTGTTGCATGAAGGCAGAGCCCAGACAAATCTGTGTCCCAGGAATGCAGTGTCTGGTAGGCCTGGAAGCCTCAGCTCAGCAGCCTTCTGAGGAACCAGATCCCCCTCAACTGCTACCAGAGTCAGACACCCCACCCCCATTTTCCCCTGCAGCTGCCACCTGAGGCAACCATGCCCTTCCCCTCAAGACCTGTGCCTCTGCCCTGCCTTCCAAAATACATACCCCAGTGTAGCTGCATCCAAAATGCCAGCACCCGGTCATGTTCCCCTGGACTTGTCTCATCATCCTGAAGACTACTCCAGACTTCAGACTCCAGAGACAGGCAGATGCAGCCTTCAGGGCAGGTTCTAAGAACAAACAGCCAAGGCTACAGACAACCAGATGACTAAAGGTCAGAGTAAGAACACAATCAACAAAAAGCAAGACGTCATAGCTCTACCAGAACCACTCCCCAAAAGCAATCGTCTAATACAGCAGAGCCACAGGAAAATGACCTTAAATCTATGCTTATGCAGTTATTAGAGACATATAAAGAGGAAACAAATCTCTCAAAGAAATACAGGAAATTACAACCAAACAAATAGAAGTCATCAAGAACAGACAGGAAACCACAATCAAACAGCTGAAGGAAATGAATAAAACTGTTCAAGACCTGAAAATGGAATTAGAATCAATGAGGAAAACACATTGAGAAAATCCTGGAGATGAAAAATTTACAGAAGAGATCAGGAACCACAGAACTAAGTATCACCAACAGAATATAAGAGATGGAGGAGAAATTCTCAGGCATTAAAAATTCAATTGAAGAAATCTATAAGTCTCTCAAAGAAAATATTGAAACAGAAAAATATCCTGACACAACACATCCAAAAATTCAAGGACACCATGAAAATACAAATCCTAAGAATAACAGGAATAGAGGAAAAATAAGATTTCAGTCTCCAAGGTCCAGAACAATATTTTCAAGAAAGTCAGAGAAGGGCATTTCTACAATCTAAAGAAAAAGATATCTTTAAACATGCAAGAGTTTTACAGAACACCAAATAGACTAGACCAGAAAATAAATCCCTCCTGCCATATAATAACCAAAACACTAAATCTACAGAACAAAGAAAGAAATCTTAACAGCAGCAAGGAGAAAAGGGCAAGTAACATATCAATGTAGACCTATCAGAGTCACAACGGTCTTCTCAACAGACACTACAAAATCCAGAAGGGCCTGGGCAGATGTCATGCAGACACTAAGAGACCACAGATGCCAAAAGAGACTACTATACCCAGCAAAACATTTAATCACCATAGACGAAGAAACAAGATAGTTCACGACAAACCTAAATTTAAACATTATCTATGCACCAACACAGCTCTACAGAAGATACTATAAGAAAAACCCAACGAGGTCAAATACATCCAAGAAAACACAGGATATAGATAACTTCACAACAGCAAAACAAAACAAAACAAAACAAAAAGCACACAAACACATTGTCACCACCAACTCCTCAATAAAAGGAATTAACAATCATTGATCACTAATATCTATCATCAATGGACTCAACTCTCCAATAAAAAGACACAAACTAACAAATTGTTATGGAAACAGCTTCCAGCATTCTGGTGCATTCAAGAAACACACCTCAGTAACAAAGACAGACACTACCTCAGAATAAAGGGCTAAAAAAAGGTTTTTCAAGCAAATGGACTCAAGAAACAAGCTTAAGAAGTCAACCTAATATCTAATAAAATAGATTCAACCAAAATTAATCAAAAGAGACAGAGAGGGACACTTCATTCTCATCAAAGGAAAAATCCACCATTAGGATGTCTCAAGTACAAGGGCTCCTGCATTTGTAAAAGAAACATTATTAAAGCTTAAATCACACATCAATCCCAATACATTACTAGCGGGAGACTTCAACACCCCACTCTCACCAATGGACAGATCATTGAGACAGAGGTCATGAATCAAATAGACCTAATAGATATTTACAGAACTTTACACACAAACAAACAAACAAAAGAGTATTCTTTTTCTCAGCACCACACAGAACCCTCTTCAAAATTGACCATATAGTCAGTCACAAAAGCAAACCTCAACTGATACATGAAATTTGAATTAATCCATTGTTATTTACCAGATCAACATGGATTAAAGCTACACCTCAACAAGAACAGAAACAAAAAGCCTACACACTCATAGAAACTGAACAACTCCCTGCTCAGTAATCACTTGGTGAGGGAAAAAAATAAAAAAGTTAAAGACTTTCTAGAATTCAATGAATATGAGGGCACAGCTTACCCAAACTTATGGGATACCATGAAAGCAGCCCTAAGAGGAAAATTCATAGCACTAAGTTACGTTCATAAAGAAATGGGAGAGATTCCATATTAGTAATTTAACAGATTACCTGAAAGCTTTAGAAAAAAAAAAGAAGCACAAACACCCAAGAGGAGTAGACAGTAGGAAATGATCAAACTTGGGGCTGAAATCAATAAATTAGAAACAAAGAGAACAACGCAAAGAATAAATGAAACCAAGACTTGGTTCTTTGAGAAAATCAACAAGACAGAAAAACCCCTCATCAAACTAACTGAAAGACTTCTTTACCTACATTAACAAAATCAGAAATGAAAAGGCAGACATAACAACACTGAGGAAATCCAAAGAATCATTAGGTCTTCCTTCAAAAGCCTGTATTACACAAAATTGGACAATCTAAAGGAAATAGATGATTTACTTGATGATTTACACCTATGAAAACTTAATCAAGAGCAGGCAAACTGTTTAGACAGCCCTATAAACCCTTTTGAATCCCAAGTCAATGTTTAATGTTCTGTCTGCTTCCTGTATTTCTATGGGTATATCTTTCCAAAGTTTGGAGAATTTTTCTTCTATAATCTTGTTGAAAATCTGGTCTGTGCCATTGACTTGGGATTCTTCTCTCTCATTTGTACCTTATAGCTGAATGTTTTGGTCTTTTCATGATGCCCCCGTTTCCTATACATTTCTTTCCTGGATCACCTATTTTGTTACACTAAAATACATGCCTGCTTCTGTACTAATACCATGCTAGCTTTGTTACCATGGCTTTGTAATTTACCTTTAAATAAAATATTGTGATACAGTGATACTTTACACTTTTTTTTCCCTGAGGATTTCTTTGGCTATACAGGATCTACTTACAGATGAATTTTAAGCTTTTTTTTAAAAGACTTCTATAAAAATTAGCATTAGGCTTTTCATGAAGTTTGCAATGGGTTTATAGATTGCTTTCAATACTGCAGCTATTTTCACAATATTAATTTCACAATATTAATTTGTAAGCATTGGCAATTATGATGGCTAAACTCAATTGTCAACTTGATGAGATTTAGAACTAGCCAGGAGAGGGGCTCCTGAGCATGCCTAGGGGGAAGTATCTTGATTAAATTATTTGAGGTGAGAAGACCTGCCCATTGCGTGCAGCAACATTCACTGGTCTGGGATCCCAGACTATATAAAAAGCAGAATGAATTGAGCTAAAGCATTCATCATTCTCTGACCATGGTTAAAATATGACCCATATTTTATCACAGTAACAGTAAAAACTTGAGTTCTTTGTGTCTTCCAAAGTCTTCAGTTACTTTCTTGAGTGTTGACTTCTTATTGTAGAATTCTTTTGCTTCTTTGTTTATTCCGAGGTATTTTACTGTATTTTCGATGCAGTGGTGGATGGGATTATTTTACTGGTTTCTTCTTCAGCATGTTTCTTAATGATATGTAAGAAGACTACTGGTTTTTATGTGAATTTTCTATTCTGATAGTTTTCTGAGTATTTTTATCAGATCTAAGAGTTTAGTAGTGGAGCCTTCAAGGTCTCTAATGCTTAGAAAATCATCCTTGAATAAAGGTATTTTGAGTTCCTCCTTTCTGTTTATATCTCCTTCATTTTATTCTCTTATTTTATTGTTTTAGCTCAGATTTCCAACAGTATATTGAGTAAGAATGGAGAGAATGAACACCCTTATCTTATTTCTGGTTTAGAAGAAATGCTTGCAGTTTTCTTCCCCCTTTAAGTATGTTAACTATATGTCCATCATATATTACCTTGATTCTGTTGAGAAATGATCCTTCTATACTTACTTTCTTTACATCTTCTATCATGAAGCAATGCTGAATTTTGCCAAAAGATTTCTCTGGAAGGTAGAGAGATGTCTCAGCAGCTTAAAGCACTAGCTACTCTTCCAGATGACACAGGTTCAATTCCCAGCACACACATGGTGGCTTACAATCCTTTGTCTTCTATTCCAGGGGGTCTGATAGCCCTTCTGGCATCTCAGGTCACTAAGTACTCACCTGCTGCATAGACACACACTCAGGCAAACCTGCATAAACATAAAACAACAATAGAAAGATTTTCTGCATTTATTGAGATGATTGTGCAATTTCTGTTCTTGAATCCATTTTGTGATATATTACATTTATTTGAATATGCTGTAACTTGCATCCATGGTAATAAAATCTAAGTTCTTCATGGTGAATGAGTTCTTTGATGTGTCCCTCAATTTGGCTTGCAATCTTCAAAAATCCAGCTGGTTGAACTGGAATTCTTTTTTTTTTCACCTCCAACATGGTAACTTTAAATTAATACTATGTGTGGTGTCTGAAGCCATGACATAATGTATGTTTATAATCCTATTACTTTGCTGAGGCAACAGACCATAGATACAGCCAGCCTAGACTTAGCAAAATCCTGTCCCAAAATACAAATGTTTAAAGGCTGAGGATATCCCTCAGTTTGCAGAGTGCTTGCTTAGCCTGTGTAAGGTGCTGAGTTCAATACCCAGCCCTGCAGCTGGGAGGGCTGGGAGAACAGGGTACCTTAATCACAGGTTTTATAATCCTCATGTCTTCAAAGTGGAGCTGGCATCACACTGTTCAGAACAATGGCCTGGAGATTGTATGCTAGTATTTTGTGAATTGGGAACAAGGCAAGGGCCCACAACAATCTGAGAACAGGGTCCTTCCATCCTGGCCCACCATAAAGACAGCCTTCTGTCCTGCTGCCTTCGCTTGACCACGCCATTTCTGTCCCTGTTGCCCACATTACTTCACTCATTAATGCTTATCTGTTCAGACCCAAAATAAAGTGTTGAGTACCCTATAATATGTCAAAGGAATATGAACAAGAATGCAGTTTTCTTCCATTTCAATTGCTCTGTTTCAGTGTCTACTTGGAAAAAATAACACGTTCTTTGTACTTTGGTGAAAGGGAAATTTTCATAAAAATTCTTGATGTTAGGAAAAAAGTAACTTACGGAGTATGAATTGACTTCTTTCCAGCTTTTAAAAAATTTTTAACTCAGTTTTTGCTCAAACCTGCAACACTTTTAGAACTAGTCCTAGGAACATGCAGGGATCTGCCTGTCTTTTGTTCATCTCTCACATCAGAAGTAAGGTCTGTTCACAGTCTCTATTAATGTTCAAAATGACAGGAACTGTAAATGACAACAGTGTGAATCAGCGGGTCCATTAAGAAATGAATGATTGAGAAATATGTTCACATAAATGAGGGATCCATCCAGTTAGGCATGATGCTTACCTGTAATTCCTGTACTTGAGAGATGGAAGACAGAGAATCAGAGTCCCAAAGCATACTCAGCTACAGAAGACATTGAGGTTTACCTGGACTAAGTGAGATGCTGTAAAAAAAATGCATATAATAAAAGTAGATGCATAGAATAGAAATGAAGGATCCAGTTGAGTCCTAATAATATGTAAGTTTAGGGAAATAATTAAATTTCTGGGTCCAATAAGATATTTCAGGTCAGTGTTGGCAATTACTCAGACCATGTAGAAAAGACACAGGAACATCCCCTTTAGGAAAGAAGGAAAAAAAGCTAATGAGATTTTTGTTTGTTTGTTTGGTTGGTTGGTTGGTTTGGTTTTGGGGGTGTGTTGCTGTTTTGTTTATTTTTTGGTTGTTTTGTTTTGTTTATTTTTTTGGAGGATAAAATTTCAAGTCTAATAGTGTCAATATTACTACTTAATACCAAACAGCTAGTTTGGCCTACATGGTAAAAGATACATTCTGAGGATGGCTCGAGCAATGCAGTGACTCTAACATTTCCTCACTGTCTCTGTACTCTTTGCCTTTAGTTTTCAGAAGGTTACAACAGCAAAGTGGGTAATTTGTTTAATTTCCTCTACAGATAAGGCATGGTGACAATCTGCAGACAATGATGTTGACCTGACACCCAGAATTTAGAAATGGTGCAGACATATACCATGGACACAGAAATAAGAGCCATGGTTGAATGATAAATGCTGCCGGCCTCGAGGCGTCACCCCTATCCTAAGCTAGCACAGTGCCACACAGAGAGTTCATAGAGCCTTGGTTCCTACACTGGGAAGGGAACACTTGCTCTCTATACTATTTGGGGACTGACAATGCTCCCCCACCCGAAGAACCATAGACCATCTAACAGAACCCCAGTAACAGGCATGAGAAGCATTCCTTTTAAGTTATTGGCTACAGTTGTCCCCAAACTCCCAAAACATTCTAAGTTATTGCTGTTACCATTGATTCACACACACACACACACACACACACACACACACACACACACACACGAGGTGAAAATTAAGTCCCTACTGCTAACCAGAACATGCACTTCAAACACAGGACACAGAAAACTTGAGCTGGATCTTACCTAAAAGCCTGGTCCCTGAGGACTAACATTTATGGTACCTTGAGGTGCCATGCAAGCTTCCAAAGAGAAGTAACCAACAGTTCTACCAAGGTATGATGCCTATTAACCATGACAATGGCCAGCACAGCATGATAAGCTCGAGGGTGCAATGTTGTGAAGACCAACAGCTCTCTAATTAAGCCTAATACCAATTCAACAAGAGCGAAATTGTACATGGTACTAGAAACTTACTCAGCTACCTGGAGCTACTGAAGTCATGGATCTGGGAGGGAAACCTACAACTACCATGTTAACTAAGCCAACATGATCCCTAAGTTCCTTCTGAATAATTATCCTTACATCCACAGACAAATGTAGTCCTTACTCTTCATCAAGGAAACTTTCCTTGTGGTCATTACTGAAAACTCCAAGTGAAGAAAATGCCGAATTCTGGAGCCCCATTCCAAATGATACATCTACAACACAGCTCTCACACAAAAGGAACAGGAGGACAGACAGGGTGTAAGATTCAGAGGAACAGGACATTTTTCTGTGAGTTGTGTCTGCTAGAATTCTCAGGGAAGGTACACCTATGAAGTCTGGTCAACATGTCTGCCAAACATGACATGACCACCGTGATCAGTATGACACTAAGAGAGGTGATAACATGAAGAGGGCATAGATCATGAGGCCTCAATCATAGAAAAGCAACTAAAAAATACTGTGAGCAAGAGAAATTCTCATCTCCAGGGAAAAGCACACCAAATGATTCACAAATTATCAAATGGCCAACCCTGAAAACATACAATCAAGTAACATTATACAGATTAAGATGGTTGTATTTATATATTTAGGAATAACAGAGAGAGAAGCAACTAAAGAAAAACAGGCCAGGAATTTAAAAAAGAGTGTGTAGAAATGGTTTGAGAAAAGAAAGGGAATGGGAAAATATAATTATATTAAACTCAAATAATTAACCAATTGTTTTAAGAAAAGAAGCTCAAGAAGCCAGAGTGAAAGCATACAATTCAATTAAGGAATGAGCAAAAGACAAAGAGAAATTCATCAAAATAAGTCAGGCAAGTGGTCGGGATAAGTATTAAAAGTACTCAGCACCAATAATTATAAGAGAAATATAAATCAGAAGCCTTGTGACATATTACCTCATTTCAGTAACAGTGAGTGTTATAAAAAAGACAAAACACAACTTATATGGTTTGAATGAAAATGGTCCTCATAGGCTCATTTATTTGAATAACTGGTTCCCCAGCTGCTGGAACTTTTTAGGAAAGATGAGGAAGTGTGACCTTCTTGAGGGTGCTGTGCCACTGGGGATAGGCTTTAAGGCTTTAAAAGTCACATCCCATTTCTAGTTTTCCCCTCTGTCTCCTGCTTGTGGATCAAGATGTAAGTTTCAGCTGCTCCAAACAACATACCTGCTGCTTGCTAACATGGGACCCTGCCATGAGGGACTCAACCCTCTGAACGTGTAAGCTCAGTTAAATGTTTCATTTTATAAGTTGCCTCAGTGTTTTATTACTGCAATAGAAAAGTAACTAAGACAGCCTTGATAAGGATATAGAGAAAAGCCTAGTATTCTGTGGGTGGAATTATAGATAAGCATTACCACTGTGGAAAACAGCAAAGGGAAAGTTTCCTCAAATTATTAGAAATAGAAATGCTCTATGATCCACACTCTTACTAAAAACTATATTTTCAGAGGAAATTAAGCCAGTGTGTTGAAAAAAATAGTTATACTTCTTTGTTTATTATAGTACTATTTAGAATAGCCCAAACATAATTATATCCATCAGTTGCTAAATGGATGGAGGAAAATGTGATTTATATTCCCAGTAGAAAATTGTTTGACCATGAAAAAAAACTTGTCATTTGTGAGATTATTGAAATACTAGGAGACATTATGTTTAAGTTAAATAAACCAAGCACAGAAGTAAAATGTTGTTTGATGTCACTTGTATATATAACATTAAAGTGAATGAATTCATGGAAATAGAAAGTAGAATAAAGGTCACCAGAAGATGGCATGTCTACTGAATGGGGGGGTGGGGAGATACTGGACGGATAAACGTAAGAGGTTCATTGTATCATAACTACAATATATGAGAAAATATTTTTTAAAGCACAAAAAGTAGATAGGAGTTCTCACCACAGAAATAGCTATGTGAGGCGATGTCTGTGAATTAGTTATATTTTTCTATCCCATAGTGGATATGCATGTTTACATATCGCGTTGAACAAGAGAAGTATGGAAAACTTGATTTTTCAACTCAGAAGAAAAGAAGAAGGAAGAGAGAAAAGTTGGAGAAAGAATAGAGAAATAAATGGATATTGGCAATATTATGGTTCAAATTGGGCAAAAAAAGTCAAAAGAAAAATTTATTTAATGCCTTCCATTGGCATGTAACACATGCTTTAATACTCAGGCTTAAACATGCTTCAGAATTACCTGGAGGCTCACTAAAACCCAGATTCCATGTGTTGCTGCAGATATTTTGGCCAGTAAACACCAGTGTGGCCTGATCATGTGAATTTTAAAGCGTCTCAAATAGCGATGTGCTCCAGACTTGGAGCTGCGCTTTGAGAAGTGTCACACTGCATGGCAGAAGACAGCCTTGTCTGTGAGCCCCGCCTTGTGTTGCCTAACTGAAGTCCTACTCTAGCTTTGAACAAATGTGTGCCAACAGATGGTCAAGGCTGCCATGTCATACCCACTTCTTATCTGGTATGAGCTTTTGTGTGGAATAAAAACCACACACGTTACATAATTATTTTGATTTATTTCTCCTTTGCTCCCAACGAAAAGGTTGTAGTAATGCTCATATTAAATGATAGGCATGTTAGAACCAGAACTGGGAGTTGGAGAAAGCATGTTGAAAGAAAAAGAAGGAAAATGCATTAAGAAAGAGAGGGGTCTGGAGAGATATCTCAATAGTTATTAGTGTTTTCAGCTCTTATACAGAACCTCGGTTCAGTTCCCAGCAGCCACACTGCAGCTCACAGTGACCTATCTTACAGTTACACAGCTCATAACCACTTATAACTCCAGTTTCAGGAAATCCTTGCCCTCCTAGGGCCTCTTCAGGCTTCTACGTGCACACAGTACACACATACTCATGCAGGGGTACATGAGTAAACAAACAAACAAACAAACAAATAAATAAGTTCTTTACAAATAAAAATAAATAACAGGACCCTAAGAATCTGTATCATTTTCAGTGCTAATTTTTTTTTAAGCAACCGAAGTTAGAATGGTGGAAATATGAGTCCATAATTATCGTCATATAAAATACGCATAGGATACTCTTCTCCAAAGACCCACATATGGGGATTTAAAATGATGAGGAAAGCAAAAATCAGTTGAAGAAGGAGGTGTCATATGACTAGTAACTGACTAAGAGTAAAGACGAAGAGGTATGTTTGAGCCCAGAATGTGGCTGTCTGTGGATAAGACAAAAGTCATTTTGAGAAAGAAAAAGCAGGACCCCTGGCACCCAGTGGTGTTAGCTCTAGAAGATCTCAGGCCTTCGTGCTCGTCATATGTCACATGCTGAGCTGCGCTGTCTCACTAAGAGGCCAGTTTAACCTCCTGGCACGGGTCATGTGCACTCATAAAGCAGTAGCTGGCCCCTGGTCTGGAGAAAGGCCCAAGGGAAGTCTCTGAGAACTTGCACAAGGTTACCTGCCATAAAACAAGCATAGACGCACTTATAAAATGCTGCAAAACCCACTCACACGAACTTAGTTCCCCTGGTATGCCCACAGGGCTTGCAAGGTGTCTTGTGGCACCAGTCCACACTCCTGTCATGCGGTCAGACTTTCCAAACTACTAAGACATTTGGCAAAGCTGGGTCTTACATCTTCTGTCGAGGGACTCTCTCCTGCCAGGAAGGGTGGAGAGGCTGAAAAGGAAAATCTGAGGCGGTCTGCTACAGCCCAGTTTTGCGGTCTCCTTTAGGCTCTTTCCTCTCCCAATCCGCTGTGAATCAAAACAACTTCAACCACGCATGTCCCAATGCACCACATGTTGTTCGTAGCATCTTAGGAAAACAAAACAAAACCAAAAAAAAAAAAAAAAAAAAAAAAAAAAAAAAAAAAAAAAAAAAAAACAAAAAACAACTAAGTCTGCCAAATAAACAGCATTTGGTGGCGTTTGGTTTGCATTTGGTAATCCAGACGAGCTTCAGAAGTGAAGGTATGAGGAGGCAGCTTCCCTCAGCTGGGGCTTACGGTTTATTTTTGACTTGCCATCAAGTCCATCCTGAGCACCTCTTACTACCTTTCCCACAATTGCTCCAGACCAAGCGGAAAGGACAACGTGCCTCTGGGTTATTTAGCAACTTATTTTTTCAGGGGCCCCAGTGCTTCTTCTCCACTCTCTTTTATGAACATCTCAGAGATGTGCTCCTGTGGCTTAACAATTTGCAAAGATACTCTTTGTCCTCAGAAAGGCAAAACAAGATGGACGAGGTCAATGGGGGATGTGAGTTATCTTGGATAATCAGCTGAAATATCCACATCTCTAATTCAAGGCTTCCTTTGATTTATCAATGTCATATTTCACATTAAGGCCCCCAACATCCATTTTCTTCATTTCCTTTCTAATTATTGCTTCCCAACTCAATAATTTGCTGTTACATCGCTTCTGACGTCTTGCATCTAGTTTGTTAAGCACCTTGGAATGTGATGAGAAAAAATGGGCTCTCTGTTAGAAAAGCCATGTGAGTTTTCTGCTCTCTTGCTTACTTTTCCTGACCTCTTCCTCGTCTCAGTAATTATGTCCAGGCCAGTGGCTAAGGATGATGCAGGAAAAGTAAATGGCTTTCTGAGGTCACTGGGAAGGGGTTGTAAAGAATAAAGGCTCAGAAGTCAGAAGGCTGGGCTCAGATCAGTTTTACCCTCGACAGGGGCAGAAACTTAAACAAGTGCTTTCAAGAGTCAGTCATCCCATAAGTGTGTTCTCAGAGACTTCACACTGAAGGATGCACACCTACAGCTCACCTAGCTGAACTATTGAGGGAATCAGAACAAATGGGCGGTGATTCCTGCTCCTCTCTGTCAATGCAAACCCTTACTGTCTTCTTGGATTCCCGGAACAACCCCCAGAACAGCTCTCCTTGCTTATACCCTCCCCCATCCCTTTCTTAGAATGGCAGCCAATGAGCCTTTTAGAACATAAATCAGACCATGCCATATTCTGACACTCTGCAAAAGCTCCACATCTCATACAGAAATGGACAATTGTCTTGATGGTCTGGTTGGTAGCATAAAACAACTGCATTGCCTCAGTGACCCACACCCCTGCTTCTCTATTTCTTGCTCATTACATTCAGTTACGTTGGCTCTTCCCTGCCACTTGAATAGATTGGTTATGCTCCCTCTGGGGAGCCTTTGCCCTGACTGTCGGCTTAGAGGGACTTGTGCAGTTGTTTCGTCCCAGTGGAAACATTCCCTCCTGGAGAAAAGAGACATATGTAAGGCTTGGGAAGCCAAGGAAACCAAAAAGGCTCTGGGAACTCAGAAAGGTACAAGATTTACAAGCCCTTCTCCAAGTTACCAAAGCAGTAAACAGTTGCTGGGAGGAAAGAAACTATCCAGTGGAGCTGACTTCAAGGTAGGCTGGGAGTTGCAGGAATGCAGCTTTCGTGAGTCTCTGCCTATGCCTGAGTGGGCTGCCCAGTTATTGAGCTGCCTGTGAGGCCCCTGTGTTCCTGTAAAGAACCACAGCAAATGTTCTCAGCACTGGAGGGAAGACGTCTCAGATTAAAGCATCTGTGGGCTTGGGTTCTCCCAAGGTCTCTCTTGCCAATGGCCACCCACAAGAGTGTCCTCCCAAAGTCCATTTTCTGGGCATACTGTTTGGTGTCTGTTCACTGGACAAAATTTCCTCTTCTTTAAAGACATCAGTGTGAGTAAGGCCCATCAGTATTATTTGCCTAAACTTTCCTTCTAAAGACTCTATCTACATGCAGGTGCAGTTGATTTGGGAAGAATGAGAAGCTGGAAATTCAATATATGAATTGAAAGGGTCCTGGGTCAGCAGAGATAGAATTGTGCTGGCATGGTATTGTCTGGCTCTCATGCACCTCTCTCTGTACTCTGTTCTCCAAATTCAAACCTTCTCTAATAAAGGTACGTAGACTCTTCTGAGGTCCTGAACAAGTCTTTTAGCCACAGTATGGTACTGTCACACACTGTGTCCTCTGACCCGATGTTGCAGCCTTTTCTTGGTGAGCACAGGTCAATTGGCACGTGCTTACACTACCAATATCCTCGCTTTTGCTTCCTGTGGCTCACCCACTGCATTGCTCTGTGTCCATGACATATCATGATAACGTGGGCAGAGCCCCTGTCCTTGCTCTTTTCTGTCATACATGAACATATCTGTTCTGACATCTCACAGAGAGGGAGTAGCATATATTTTTCCATAATCTGCTGTTCTAAGACCCACTCACAGCCTCAGAGATAGACCCTAGGAAGCAGTCAAACTCTTTACCCTCATCAGGGCAAATGCTCTTTCACCAAAATAACCTCTCTTCTAGCTCCCTCTTTACTATCCCTCCAAACACCCTCATGGCTCATAATCACCTCACTTTGAAATTTTCCCTTCACGTGAAAGAACTAAGAGTTGCAAAGTCTTCATCCAATAATATTTTAAGAGTGACTACAGGCTATTGCCAAGGCTTCTTGTTACCCTCCATAATTTGACACCATATACTTCAGTCATAGAACATGAGATTCCAGGTATTGACCTGGAAACTTTATCTCTATTGGCTAGGTTCCATGGTGCCGAAATGTACTGTGCATGCTATCAGAGGAGCAAAGCAAGCATTCATCACAGCTAGCTATGAGCCCTTCAAACTAAAATAACGGCTAGGCTGACAAGACATGCCAGCTGATGCAGTAGTGGTGTGGACATCATGGCAGTAAACAGTTGGTTGCTTTCTGATTGAATTTAAGTCCTGCTCCACAAGATAAAATCCATAGCTGGCCAAATTATTGGGCTGAGAAACTATGGCTAGGACGGCCATAGGCCCTATTTACTTCCTACTATTATTCCGCTGCATGAACATAAATTTAAACCAACACCTAATGATTTATCATTTTACTCATAGTTTAGTGCACCTTTCAACCTTCAACAGAGAAGCTTTTATTTGCAAATGGTGATCAGTATAGACACCAACAACTGGCCAAGGTACAGAGCATTAGAGACTGCAGAAAGTTCTGCCCTAAATTGTGTGTGTTATGTTTTTATGCATATACATATACATACATCATATACATACACATATACAAATGCATATACAGATACATATATTACATATATTTCCTTGCAAGGCTCTTTGCAGGAGGGTGGGAAGGAAAGAGTACAAGAGCTGGAGATGCTCAGTATTACAAAGAATCAGTGTTTCCTGCACATAGAAGAGCAGTAAGAACTGCATTGAAAACACAGAACTTCATGTAAAAACTAACAGCAGTTGTAGCAGGAAGCACAAGACCTGTACAGCTCAAGACAGACCAACACCCAACAAGGAGAGGGAAGTTGGGCATGAAGTTCTACCCCTAAGCCAAAGGATGATTAACAATTATTAGTCTCTGAGAAAGGAATTATCAGTTTTCTCTAAAAGTACAGCCCCTGCTACCTCAACCATGCTCCAGTAAAAGACCACATATCCAAGAATATTTGCGAAGCACAAACTGACCTTGATTTGGGGAGGGAGGAGAAATAGACATAAGTTGGGTGGGTAAGGTAAGTGGGTGAGGATGAAACTGGGAAGAATTAAAAGAGGGAGAGAGAATATGAGAAAAACACACTGTACTGAATTATTAAAGAAATATATATTTTTTAAAATATATTTTAAGAATGGCTCCTTCAATAATTCAACAATCTCATGAGCGCTTCAAACAATTTACATTATTAAGCTGTTTAACATGCTCATTACATCATTTCATCTTTCAACGGTTCTGGAAGAAAGAAGAGAGCATTTCTTTATCTCAAGAAGAAAACTAAAAGGTAGCTTCCCCACCATGACTTCTGCCATTTTTCCCAAGCTATCCATAAATATATTTTAAATTATTGGAGTGTGAGTGTGTGTTTGTTTGTGTGTGTGTGTATGTGCAGGCATTTTTGCTAATTTTCACATGTAGAGGTCAGAAGACAACTTTGTGGAGTCAGTTCTCTCCTGTGTTTACGTGGCTTCCAGGGATTGAACTCGAAGCAATAAGCCTGCACTGAAAATGCTTTTATCCACTGAGCCATCCTACCTCCTCCAATCCCCTTTTTTCTCATATGCCTAAAATTGACCTTGAACTCACCATGTAACCAAGAATGACCTTGAACTTCTGATTCTCCTGCCTGAGATCCCTAGTTCTAGGATAACAGGCCTGTCACCACCTCTCGGTTTATACGGAGTTGGGAGTCAAACCCAAGACTGTATGTAAAACAAGCATTCTGCCAGCTGAACCCAAAGATTTTGGCAGTCCTATGCCAGGAAACAAACCTGAGCATCAGGGTAAAAACCATATATCCTAACCCCTACACTAATGGTTCTCAACCTTTGTAAATGCTGTGACCTTTTAATACGGTTCCTCATGTTGTGATGACTCCAACCATAAAATTATTTCATGCTGCTTCATAACTGTAAGTTTGCTGCTGTTAGGAATAATAATATATAAACATATGATGTACAGAATATCTGATATGTGACCACCAAAGGGAATGCCACCCACAGGTTGAGAACCATTGATCTGGAAGACATTTCTTAGCACCTGGTACAAAATTCTTGCTGCAGAATCCACGTGCTGGAAACTCAGTCCCTAAAATCATCTTCAGTGGTATTTGCCACTGAGACTCTGGGAGGTGAATGTGTTCATAGGCCCAAGGACAGCATCCGTAGCTTGCCAAGATGAGGGAGATGTGAGCGAGCATCTCTGCCCAGTCTCCCTATGTTATATTAACCAACACCTTCAGATGCAGATCCAGAGCTGTGATGTCAGACCTCCCAGATTCTTGAGCTGTGATCTAAAGAAGCCCCTATATTTTATAAATGACCTCCACTGTGAGCGTTTTGTTACAGTAAGACAAACTGTACAATCTTTAGGTTAATCCTTATGTAAAATACCTGGGAAATAATATATAACAAGTAATTGAACAAATCCTTTCCACATTATTTCTTTAAAATAAACTCCATTCTAAAAACCTCAGGTGATTCTGTTGGCAACCCTGTGAGCTATTATGTTCAGTCCCTAGAGCTGCTATAACAAAATACCATAAACTGGGTGGTTTTAAACAACACAAATTTATTCTTTCACAGCTTTAGGAGACGCTCTAAATGGAAGTTTCGGAATCTTGTTCTCTTTTAAGGCGCTAGGTGAGTTTTTCTTGTCTCAGCATTTGGTGACAGTGACTGATGTCAGGTAGAACTACCATGCAATCTCTGCCTGCATCTTTCCATGGCTGCTTTCGCAGAGTGTCCCCCAATTCACGTTGTAGGGGTACGAGTCATTAGGTAGGGTCCCACCAAAATCCCATATGACCTCATGTTTACTGTGTGCATTGAGCCTGTTTCCAAATGTTCACAGAGCTAGGATTTGAGCATATAATTTAGGGGACACAGTGCAATCCCCACTAATATGGCATGGACATACCTATATTCCACAGAGGACAGTGAGGCTCCAGAAAGGCCCCCACCTCAGATGCAGCGAGGGGATGTAGGACTGAAATTTTCTGGGCTTCGCCACACAGGGCTTTGAAATAGGAACCCAGAGTCTCTTCATTGAGATACTTGATTCTAGGAGCAGCTGTATCAAAAGGGCCCACAAGAGTTTTGTAAACAAGTAGTAGAAACTTGAAATGGAAGAAGCTGAGCCTAGAACTTATTTCCTTAGGACACTGCTTTCATTTGTGTGGAAAGAAATTGGTTCTTACCCAGTACCTGCGGCATCTTCAGATTCTCACATTTTACGGAATCTCATACCAAATTTCTCAAAAAAAAATTATTTTCAGACATTCATTTTAATTTTAGGCATCTCTTCCTGTACTATGACACTGATTTTTATCCTGTTTGTTCTTCAAGCAACATGTCACGCCAACAATCCTGTATTGGAGGGACACTCTTATTGTACCCAAGAGCAACTAGGTCCTGAACCAAGATCAGTAACAGGAATTGATGCGCCCTGTGCTAATCTGCCTCTATCGTTCCTGGGTGAGCCATTGTCAGCTCCCCTCTAGGATGAGGCTCCTCTTTCAAATTCGCACTGCCTACAATGACTGTCCACCCACTCTTGCCTCCTCAGTTCCACCCCAAGCTCCTGGCCCTGATGATTCCTACTCTCTGATCTTCCAAATACATCCATTTGGACCTCTGACATGTACTATTGGATCATATCATTACTTGTGAGCAAGAACAAGACCGTGTTCCCATCACTCATCCTACCAGGTGGGCAATGGGCACAAACAACCATAGCCTGATGACTAAACTGGCACTGACACCCCTGTGTAGAGTGCCTGGCCTATAAGGAGATACAGAGGTCTGCCAGTCACCTTGTCTCCATATTTCTAAGAATTTTGCCTAGGCACATCAGATCACCATCCTGGCCTGCCTGACTCCCAGTTCCACCGCATCGTTTCGGAAGTTCCATCCAGGTTTAATAGCCTCTGAATCTAAGCCCTGCTCTGTGAAGGTGCTCCTAAACTTCCAGCCAATACTGATTACTTCCATTCTTAATTAAGCTCATATTTCAGTACTAAAAATCTGAACATATTTGACAGAAATATTTTGTACTACTTCTGGACTTAGGAAGCAATGAAATTGTAGCTTGAGGGCCAAAGTGGTGTTAAACTCCGGCATGTCAGCAGAGAAAAAAACTGACACTATGCCCTAGCTTGTCAGCATTTGAAAACAAGAAAGATATGGGCTGTGTTCACACCTCTAGATACACACAAGCCGTTTATTAAATCTTTTGTAAATTTGTATATTTTTCTCTTTCCTATATTGACAATGTTTATAAATCTTAGTTCCTTCATCAGGCAAATTCCCAGAGATTAAAACTATTCATTTATGTTTCCCCATAGACCTTCAGCAAATGCAACCTCATAAGAAAAGCCTAAATATATGAAAACAACAGAGCTATAAATATAAACGCTTCATATGATTACATTTGGCATGTTTGATGCATACAGTTAAACAGAACTTCAAGAAATATTTCATGCTAATTTAATTCCGTTTCTAATTCATCCAAATCCACTAAATTATTGTTGTGACGTTTAGTAGATCACATTAAATATGAAAACTTATAAATTAAATTCACCTTTTTCTTAGTAGTTACAATAGACTTGGTTATATAGCTAACGGATTAGTGGAGTTAAAAAATCTATATTTATAGATTCACACAGTCATAGAAGGCTCCTTCTCAATGCAATCTGGTTTTAAAATTTGAGAATTCAAAGAAGCAGAAGCATTCACCTTTCTTGTTTCATGATAAGGAGAATGGAAGAGAGAAACACAAAGCAAATCAAAGTCAAAAATGAGATAAAATGAAGGAGGCGGGGCAAGATGGCGGTGCCAGGAGGACTCTCATTCTGACCAGCAGCACAGCAAGATCGGCACAGTGACCAGCAATCAGAACTCGCGGCCATAAAACACAAGTGATTGTGTTTCCCAGGTGAGAGGATACCCCACAGTGGAGGATTCATTCAGCTTTTAACTCACCTGGCTAAACCTCAGAAGAGATCCTGGTTCCGCCAGACGCTCGGTCACCAGCCCAGAGCAACACGCCAGTGTTCTGTGGTCATGGTCCCAGACTGAACTGTGCTCACCACAACATTAGAGACTGGAATCTCCAGTCCAGAGATAACCCCACGGTGCAGGAAACAATTGGGACCAACCTTAGGTCATCCAGACATCCCCTGGAAAAGACTCAGGTTCCGAGTGTGCCCAAGGAGCCAGCCCAGAGCCAGAGCCGGGGACCCAGGCTCCAGCACAGAGCCCTGGCTGCACACTTGATTTGCTGCCTCAGATAGAACTGTGGGTACCAGGGCACCAGATACTGAGTTTCACTGTCGGGTGCAAACCCACAGGGAGTGAATCGGCTGGTCTGATCTCAGAGCACTCAGCCGACACCCCCACCCAGAAAAGGCCTCCGGAAAATTTCCCAGTTTAGGCAGATGCCCAGACTCCCAAAGGCCAGAAAGGCAGAGCCAAACGCGTCTGTGCCTGCGGGTTCTACTCGCCATCCCAGATAGAACAGCAGTCCCCAATCTGGCCCAGAAGGGGACACACACTGCCAGCCCAGATCAGAGCGTAGAGCCTCTGGACCACAGCAGTGCCCTCAGCCACCATCCTAGACCCGGGTGCACAGAATGTGGACTAGAGCAGTGCCCACAGCTGCCATCCCAGACAGGGACACACAGCTTCCGGCACAAAGTGAGGCGCCCAGCCTCCTGACCAGAGAGGAGCCCTCAGTTGCCAGCCTAGAGAGGCGTGCACAGCATCCAGACCAGAGCGGTGCCCCCAGGTGCAAACTCAACCTAGGCACACATTCTCAAGGCCCAGAACAGAGCACTCAGCCCATGGCCGAGAGACTTGCTGGGTGCTCCTCTCACCTTCCCGGACAGAACTGTGTGCCCCAGGATAACAGACTGAGTTTCCCTGTTGGGAGAAAAACCCACAGCTAGGGAATCAGCAGGATCTTCAAGAGGGCTGTACCTGGAAAACAGTGTAACAAGAACAACAACAACAGCTCACTAAAATCAGAACAAGAAACCCAGCAGTGGGGCAACTGTCTTGAGAACTTCTACGGTTGAAAGGAGAGCCCCCCTATCTAACAAAGACCACAGCTACTACTCAGGTCTATACACCTGAAGTGAGCAGTGGCAATTCCTGAAAAACACTGGCCATACAGTGATCATACCCAAAAAGCAGAGGAGGACTCCTTCAGGAAAAATCGTCTTCCGGCCAAGGGGATTCTCCCTACCTCAGGACTCCAGGAAGCACAGAAACTAACAGCCAACATCTAAAACAGCCCAATGGGTAGAGGTCAGTGTAAAAGCCCAACCAACAAAAGACAGAGCAATATGGCATCTCCAGAACCCAGCCAAACAGGGGCGAGCAGCCCTGGACAACCCAGCATAATAGAAAATCAAGAAGATGACCTTACATCTACGCTGATGAAGAGGATAATAGAGGAAACAAATAAAATTCGTAAAGAATTAGAGGAAGATAAAACCAAACAGATCATGGCTATCCGTAAAGAAATGGAGGAAGTTAAAGACAAACAGATTATGGCCATCTGTGAAGAAATACGGGAAGATGCAGCCAAACAGTTTGCATCCTTCAGAGAAGAAATAATTAAATCACTGAAAGAAATAAAAGAAACAGAGCTGAACGAACTAAAATAAAAAGAGTAAAATACAATCAGACAGGTGAAGGAAGTAAACAAAACAATACAAGATCTGAAGATAAAACTGGAAAAATTAAAAAAAACACAAATGGAGGAAATAATGGAGAGGAAGAATTTAGGGAAGAAAACAGGAACTACAGAGGTAAGCATAACCAATAGACTACAAGAGATGGAAGATACAATGGAAGAAATCGATGTATCTGTCAAAGAAAATGTGAAATCCAAAAAGTTCCTGACACAGACGGTCCAAGAAATCCAAGACAATATGAAAAGACAAAACCTAAGAATGATAGGAATAAAGGAAAAAGAAGATTCCCTTCTCCAAGGCCCAGAAAATATTTTCAACAAAATCATTGAAGAAAATTTCTCCAAGTTAAAGGAGAGTCCAATAAGAATACATGAGGCCTACAGAACACCCAACAAATTTGACCAGAAAAGAAAATCCTCCCACCACATAATAATCAAAACACTAAATATACAGAACAAAGAAAAAATACTAAAAGCTGCAAGGGAAAAAGGCCAAGTAACATATAATGGCAAACCTATTAGAATCACACCTGACTTTTCAACAAAGACTATGAAAGCCAGAAGGACCTGGACAGATAGCATGCAGACCCTAAGAGAACACAGATGTCAGCCCAGGCTACTATACCCCGCAAAAGTCTCAGTCCTCATAGACGGAAAAAACAAGATATTCAATGACAAAAACAAATTTCAACAATACCTACACACAAATCCAGCATTACAGAAGACACTGGAAGGGAAAATACAACCCAAGAAAATTAGCTACTTTCAAGAAAACACAGGAAATAACTAACCTTACTGCAGTAAAACAAAAAGCAACCAAGCACATAACATTATGACCACAGCCAACATCAAAATCAAAGGATCAAACAGTCACTGGTCATTAATCTCTCTCAACATCAACGGACTCAACTCTCCAATAAAAAGTCACAGACTAACAGAATGGATACGTAAACAAAACCCAGCAATCTGTTGCATACAAGAAACACACCTAAGGCACAAAGATAGACATTACCTGAGGGTAAAGGGTTGGAAGATGACTTTCCAAGCAAATGGATCCAAGAAGCAAGCAGGAGTAGCCATTCTAATATCTGATAAAATAGACTTTCAACCAAAATTAATAAAAAGAGATGGGGAAGGACACTTCATACTCATCAAGGGAAAATTCCACCAGGAAGACATCACAATCCTGAACATCTATGCCCCAAATACAAGAGCACCCACATTTGCAAAAGAAACATTGATAAAACTTAAACCACATATAGATCCCCACACATTAATAGTGGGAGACTTCAACACCCCACTCTCAACAAAGGACAGGTCAACAAATCAGAAATTAAACAAAGAAACAATGTCTCTAACAGAGTTCATGAATCAAACAGACCTAACAGACATTTACAGAACTTTATACCCAAACACAAAAGAATTTACTTTCTTCTCAGCACCTCATGGAACCTTCTCCAAAATAGACCATATAGTTGGTCACAAAGCAAGCCTCAGCAAGAAGATTGAAATAATCCCTTGTATCCTGTCTGATCACCATGGAATAAAGCTGGACTTCAACAACAACAAAAATAGCAAAAAGCCTACATACACAAGGAAACTGAACAACTCGTTACTAAATGACAGCTGGGTCAGGGAAGAAATAAAGAAAGAAATTAAAGTCGTCGTAGAACTCAATGAAAATGAAGACACAACATACCCAAACTTGTGGGACACAATGAAAGCAGTGCTAAAAAGAAAAGTTCATAGCACTAAGTGCCTTCAAGAAGAAATTCGAGACAGCTCATTCAAGCAACTTAATGGCCCACTTAAAAACCCTAGAAGAAGAAGAAGCAGACAAACCAAAAAGAAGTAGACAGCTGGAAATAATCAAACTCAGGGCTGAAATCAATCAATTAGAAACAAATAAAACAATTCAAAGAATCAATGAAACCAAGAGCTGGTTCTTTGAGAAAATCAACAAGATCGACAAACCCTTAGCCAAGCTAACTAAAAGGCAGAGAGACACCACCCGAATCAACAAAATCAGAAATGAAAAGGGGGACATAACTACAGACACTGAGGAAATCCAAACAATCATTAGGACTTACTTCAAAAGTCTATATGCCACAAAATTTGAAAATCTAAATGAAATGGACAATTTTCTTGATCGATTTGACTTACCAAAGCTGAATCAGGACCAGGTAAATCAATTAAATTGTCCTATATCCCCCAAGGAAATAGAAGCAGTCATCAAAAGTCTCCCATCCAAAAAAAGCCCAGGACCAGATGGTTTCAGAGCAGAATTCTACCAGACCTTCAAAGAAGAGCTAACTCCAATTCTCTTCAAACTGTTCCACAAAAGAGAAACAGAAGGAACATTACCAAACTCATTCTATGAAGCCACAGTCACCTTGGTACCTAAACCTCACAAAGGCTCAACAAAGAAAGAGAATTTCAGGCCAATCTCCCTTATGAACATTGATGCAAAAATACTCAACAAAATACTTGCAAACCGACTACAAGAACACATCAAAGATATTATCCACTATGACCAAGTAGGCTTCATCCCAGGTATGCACGGGTGGTTCAATATACGGAAATCCATCAATGTGATCCACCATATTAACAAACTGAAAGAAAAAAAAAACACATGATAATCTCCCTAGATGCTGAAAAAGCATTTGACAAAATCCAACATCCATTCATGTTTAAAGTATTGGAGAGATCAGGGATACAAGGCACATATCTAAACATAGTAAAGGTGATATACAGCAAGCCTATAGCCAACATCAAACTGAACGGAGAGAAACTTAAAGCAATCCCACTGAAATCAGGGACAAGACAAGGCTGCCCACTCTCTCCATATCTCTTCAACATAGGTCTGGAAGTCCTTGCTAGAGCAATGAGACAGTTGAAGAAGATCAAGGGGATACAGATTGGAAAGGAGGAAGTCAAATTATCACTATTTGTAGATGATATGATAGTATATGTGAGTGACCCCAAAAACTCTACCAGGGAACTCCTACAGCTGATAAATACCTTCAGCAAAGTGGCCCGATACAAAATTAACTCAAAAAAATCAGTAGCACTCCTGTATACAAAAGACAAAAGGGCTGAGAAAGAAATTAGAGAAACAACACCCTTCACAATAGCCACAAAGGACATAAAGTACCTTGGTGTAACCCTACCAAGAAAGTCAAAGACTTGTATGAAAAAAATTTCAAGTCTCTGAAGAAAGAATTAGAAGAAGATATGCGAATATGGAAAGATCTCCCATGCTCATGGCTTGGCAGGATTAACATAGTAAAAATGGCCATCTTACCAAAAGCAATCTACAGATTTAATGCAATTCCCATCAAATTGCCAACACAATTCTTTACAGACCTGGAAAGAAAAATTCTCAACTTTGTATGGAATAACAAGAAACCCAGAATTGCTAAAACAATCCTGTACAATAAAAGATCTTCTGGAGGTATCTCCATCCCTTATCTCAAGCTGTACTATAGAGCAACAGTTTTAAAAACTGCATGGTACTGGCATAGAAACAGAATGGTGGATCAATGGAACCGAACAGAGGACCCAAAAATAAACCCACACACTTATGGACACCTGATCTTTGACAAAGACGCCAAAACCATACAATGGAAAAAAGATAGCATCTTCAACAAATGGTGCTGGTCCAACTGGATGTCTACATGTAGAAAAATGAAAATAGATCCATACTTATCACCCTTCACAAAACTGAAGTCCAAGTGGATCAAAGACATCAACATAAAACCAGACAGATTAATTCGGCTAGAAAAATAAGTGGGGGAATACCCTAGAACTCATTGGCACAGGGGACAACTTCCTGAACAGAACACCAACAGCACAGGCTCTAAGAGCAACAATCAATAAATGAGATCTCATGAAACTGAAAAGCTTCTGTAAATCAAAGGACACCATCATCAAAACAAAACGACTGCCTACAGATTGGGAAAGAATCTTCACTAACCCTTTATCTGACAGAGGGCTAATATCCAGCATATACAAAGAACTAAAGAAGCTGAAAAGCAGCAAACCAAGTAATCCACTTAAAAAATGGGGAACAGAGCTAAACAGAGAATTCTCTGTAGAGGAATATCGAATGGCAGAGAAACACTTGAAGAAATGTTCAACCTCATTAACCATTAGGGAAATGCAAATCAAAACAACCCTGAGATTTCACCTTACACCCATCAGAATGGCCAAAATGAAAAACTCAAGTGACAATACATGTTGGAGAGGTTGTGGAGAAAGGGGAACCCTCCTCCACTGGTAAGAATGTAAACTTGTACAACCACTCTGGAAATCAATCTGGCGCTTTCTCAGACAACTAGGAATAGAGCTTCTTCAAGATCCAGCCATACCACTCCTAGGCATATATACAAAAGAGGCTCAAGTACACAAAAAGGACATTTGTTCAACCACGTTTGTAGCAGCTTTATTTGTAATAGCCAGAAGCTGGAAACAGCCCAGATGCCCCTCAACTGAAGAGTGAATGCAAAATTGTGGTACATCTACACAAGGGAGTATTACTCTGCAATGAAAAATACAGAAATCATGCAATTTGCAGGTAAATGGTGGGACCTGGAAAGGATCATCCTGAGAGAGCTGTCCCAGAAGCAGAAAGACTCACACGGTATATACTCACTCATATAGACTTAAAAGATAAATCTAAAATCTGTCCATCTAAAGAAACCAATCAAGAGAGAGGACGCTGACTAAAACGTTCAATCCCCAACCCAAAAGGCAAAGAGGATGGACATCAGAAGAAGAAGAAGAAAGCAGGAAACAACCTAGGAACCTGCCATAGAGGGCCTCTGAAAGGCTCTGCCCTGCAGACTATCAAAGCAGAGGCTGAGACGTTATGGCCAACTGTTGGGCAGAGTGCATGGAATCTTATTAAGAAGTGGGATATAGTAAGTTATGGAGAGGACAGGAACCCCACAAGGAGAGCAACAGAACGAGAAGATTTCAACACAGGGGTCTTCCCAGAGACCCGTACTCCAACCAAGCACCAGGCATGGGGATAACCTAGAACCCCTGTGCAGATGTAATCCATGGCAGTTTAGTGTCTAAGTGGGTTACATAGTAATGGGAAGAGGGACTGCCTCCTACACAATCTGATAGGCCTATTCTTTGATCACCTCCTCCTGAGGGGAGAGCAGTCTTACCAGGCCACAGAATATGACAATGCAGCCACTCGGATGTGATCTGATAGACTAAGTTCAGATGGATGGAGAGGGGCATACATGAAGAAGGAGGAGGGAGGGTGGGATCGGGTGGGGACGAGGGAGGGGCGTGTGGGGGGATACAAAGTGAATAAAATGTAAAATAATAATAATAATAAAAAAGGAACAAAAATGAGATAAAACTCCAGTGGCAATAGAAAGAACCCCATCTTTTACAATAGTGTGTTTTCACTAGATACACAGTAATTTATTCACAAAGATGCTATGACTGGGTATAAAAATAGTTTTATTGACTAGAATCATCTCTTATTCCTGTATAGTTTAGGACTCAGGCAAAGGGGTTTATGAAGGTAATTCTTCAGGGTCCTATGCAGGTGTCATGTGGTTTTATTGTGCATGCTACAACACCTACCTATTAGACAACATGTGCCCACTGGTGTAATAGTGGCAAGACTGTTTACGGGGGTCACTAACTGCTTTCTTGATTGGATTTGAGATCAGATTCACAGGCTGTAATAATGCCTGATACTATAAGTATGTTCAAAGCCTATGGCTAGGAAAGACATGGATCATAGGGGAGAACATATTGATGTATTTTTTTCTAATGCTCATGATGTCAAAAGGCCTTCTAGATATTTATGTTTTTACTTTGTTTGTTCTGAGAATTTCATCCATCAGTACTGTGTTTACATTTTTTCCCTCTCCCCTCTGCAACTCTTCCCATGATCCTCCTCACACACATTTCCCTCTCAAACTTATGATCGCTTCTTTTTAATTATTTCTGCATCCATGTGTATGTGCATACGTCATGTACAAAAGACATTATCTCACAGCTTACTCCATGGTCCTCTGGCTCTTACAGTCTTTCAGTGGTTTTTCCTGGGGCTTATAGGTAATAGTTGTGCTGTAGGGTGGACATGTGCTGTTCGGTCAGCATTCTCTGCAGTTTGACCAGTTATAGATTTCTGTAATGCTCTCCATCTGTTTTCAAAAGAAGCGTCTCTGAAACATGAGATTACCCTTATCTGTGGGAATAAGGATAAATGTTTAAGGTGAAGCTGGGAAGTACACTGGTTTAGGAAAGTGGCAGTAATAGGGTCTCCTCTTAGAGCCATGGCCTCACTGGTCATAAATGGTTGGTGAGGTTTATAGTACCAGGTCTGAATTCCCCCTTATTGAGCGGACTTTGAATCCAATTAGAAAGCTATTGGTTGCCCCCAACATATAATTCCTACTATTGTACTTTATCTTGCTATGCTTGTCGTTGTTGTGGTTTATTGGCTTTACAAATGGGTAGAAATATTGACTGCTTTTCTCCCTTGGCCCTTGCGTAGCACCATCAGATACTCTGAGAGCTAGTCCTCAGGGAGGAATCTTCCATGTCATTTCCAGCTTGATTCCTCCAAGTCTATTGTCTGCAGTGCAGTTTTTACACCAATGTAGTATTTGCAGCAATAGCCTCTTACCTTCAAGTTCTGGGAGACAATCAAGGGCAATAGGAATAGCCTGTATTTATTTCATAGTCTATTCCTCTTTTCTGACCAACAACTCTAAGATATATTGTCAACGCCCAGCACTGGAAGTTTTATTAGACAGCATGGTGGTTTGGATGAGATTGTCTACTATAAGCTCATGCATTTGAACACTTGATCCAAAGATGGTGGTACTGTTTGTGAAGGTCTGGAGAGGCAATCTCGTTAGAGAAGGTAATCACTGGGAGCAGGCCTTAACATTTCTAGTGCTGGTGTCATTCGCAGTATTCTCCCTCTCGCTCTGCTTTGTGCTTGTGGTTCAAGAGGTGAGCTTTCATCTTGCTGCACCGGCCTACCGCCATGATGATGCTGGACTCCTATCCCTCTGGAGCCATAATCCCAAATAAAACCTTCTGTCTATAGTTGCCTTGGTCCTGGTGTTTTATCATAGCAATAAAAAAGTAACAATAAACATAGTCTAATTCTCTTGGTAAATGTTTGTCTTTTTTAATAATTTTTATTTTTTTCTATCAATCACAGATTATTTACTTCATATCCCAGCCATAGCACCCTTCCTCATTCCCTCCCAATCCCACCATTCCTCCCTCATTTCCTCCTATGCCCCTCTCTAAGTCCACGGATAGGAGAGGTCCTCCTCCCCTTCCATCTGACCTTAGTTTATCTGGTCTCATCAAAATTGGCTGCATTGTCTTCCTCTGTGGCCTGGCAGGACTGCTCCCCCACCAGGGGGAGGCAGTCAAAGAGCCAGCCACTGAGTTCATGTCAGAGACAGTCCCTGTTCCTCTTACTAGGGGAACCCACTTGGATACTGAGCTACCATGGGCTACATCTGAGCAGGGGTTCTAGGTTATATCCAAATATGATCCTTGGTTAGAGAAAAAGTCTCATAAAAGACCCCTGTGCCCAGATATATTTGGTCCTTGTGGAGCTCCTGTCCTCTCCAGGTCATACTAACTCCCCTTCTTTCAATTGATTCCCTGCACTCTGCCAAAGGTTTGGTTATGAGTCTCAGTGTCTGCTTTGATACACTGCTAGGTAGAGTCTTTATACCACTCCTAGGCATATATCCAAGTATATCACAAGGACATTTGCTCAACCATGTTTGTAGCAGCTTTATTCATATAGCCAGAACCTGGAAACAACCCAGATGTCCATCAACGGAGGAATGGATACAGAAATTGTGGTACTTTTACACAATGGAATATTACTCAGCAATTAAAAACAAGGAAATCATGAAATGTGCAGGCAAATGGTTGGATCTAGAAAAGATCATCCTGAGTGAGGTATCCCAGGGGCAGAAAGACACACACGAAATATACCCACTTATAAGTGGGTACTAGACCTATAAGATAAGATAAGCATACTAAAATCTGTATACCTAAAGAAGATAAACAAGAAAGAGGACCCAGAGTAAGATGATCAATCCTCACTTAGAAAGACAAATGGACATTGGAAATAGGTGAAAAGTAACAGAAAGGAGCCTACCGCAGGGGGCTTCTGAAATGTTTGTCTTTTTTTTTATTCTTTATTAATTACACTTTATTCACTTTGTATCCCCTCTGTAGTTCCCTCTCTCCTCCTGTTCCAATCCCTCCCTTCCTCCACCCTCTGCATGCATACCCCTCCCCAAGTCCACTGATAGGGGAGGTCTTCTTTTCCTTCCTTCTGACCCTAGTCAATTAGGTCTCATCAGGAGTGGCTGCCTTGTCATCTTCTGTGGCCTGGTAAGGCTGCTTCCCCCTCAGGGGGAGGTAATTAAAGAGCAGGCCAATCAGTTCATGTCAGAGACAGTCCCTGTTCCTATTACAATGGAACCCACTTGATATTGAACTGCCATGGGATACATCTGTGCAGGGGTCTTAGGTTATCTCCATGCATAGTCCTTGGTTGGAGTATCAGTCTCAGGAAAGACCCCTGTGCTCAGATTTTTTTGGTTCTGTTGCTCTCCTTGTGGAGTTCCTGTCCTCTCCAGATCTTACTGTTTCCCACTTCTTTCCTAAGGTTCCCTGCACTCTGCCCAAAGGTTACCCATAAGTCTCAGTATCTACATTGATAGTCTGCAGGGCAGAGCTTTTCAGAGGTTCTCTGTGCCAGGCTCCTGACTTGTTCCCTCTTTTCTCCTTCTGATGTCTATCCTCTTTGCCTTTCTGGATAGGAACTGAGCATTTTGGCAAGAATCCTCCTAAAAAATGGAGTGCAGAGCTAAACAGATAATTCTCAATAGAGGAATATTGAATGGCAGAGAAACACTTAAAGAAATGCTCAACCTCATTAGCCATCAGGGAAATGCAAATCAAAACGACCCTAAGATTTCACCTTCCACCCATCAGAATGGCTAAGATCAAAAACTCAAGTGACAACACATGCGGGAGAGGTTGTGGAGAAAGGGGAACCCTCCTCCACTGCTGGTGGGAATATAAACTTGTACAACCACTCTGGAAAGCAATCTGGCGCTTTCTCAGACAACTAGGAATAGCACTTCCTCAAGATCCAGCCATACCACTCCTAGGCATATACCCAAAAGAATCTCAAGTACACAATAAGGACATTTGCTCAACCATGTTTGTAGCGGCCTTATTTGTAATAGCTAGAAGCTGGAAACAGCCCAGATTCCCCTCAGTGGAGGAATGATGCACAAATTGTGGTATATCTACACAATGGAATGTTACTCAGCAATGAAAAATAAGGAAATCATAAAATTTGCAGTTAAATGGTGGGATCTGGAAAAGATCATCCTGAGTGAGCTATCCCAGCAGCAGAGAGATGCACAAGGTATATACTCACTATATATGTTTGTCTTTTTATCCACAGATTTGTGGCACTCCCAAACTTGGTCAGAGAAGCTTATTACAGTGGGTAGCAGTTAACACAGAGACTCATTACTGAGTCTAAGCACCTGTGTGTGCTCAGCCATAGAAGGAACATCTTCAAAATTCCCTTCCCTACTCAAGGCTCAGTGAACAACTAGAAAGAGGGGACAGAGAAGATATAAGAGCCACAGACATGCATGTAGGATTGCTGTCCTTGGGACATGGCATTTCTGTTGCACATATAAATTTAAAGCCAATATGGCTACCTATGTAACATCTGTACAAGATCAAGCAAATTAAAAAATTCTATCACAGAAATGAAAGGGTAGGACAATCTCCCCTACTCCCAGCCTGATGAACTATTAGCAGTTGATGATAAAAAAAGAAAAATCACTTTCTTAGAAGAATAGTCACTGGTAGGTTCCCAGTGACACAGTAGGTAACCACCATGTCTGTTCACATATAACCAGTATGAATTAGATTCATTGTATTTAGATAGGTAGATAGACAGACAGACTGATAGATGATGGATGGATGGATAGATACATAGACAGACAGATAGATTGATTGACTCATGAGAAAGACATGAATTTGTAAGGTAGATATGATGAAAGGCCTTGGGGAAATTTGGAAAAGAGGAGGGTAAGGGATGTATATGGTCAAGATACATGGTATAGATTATGATATTTTTCGAATTAATTTTTTAAAGGAAAGTTAGTTACTCTTTTACTCATTGAGTGGCATGGCACACACCTTGTTTGTCCCAGAAACTTGCAGGCTTTAGGCACTAAAAATTTGTTCACTGTATTTTAGGAAAGCATGAGATCCGTATTGTGTAGTTTCTCATGTTGCGTTGCCATAGAGAAACCGAGGGTCTTTGCACACCTACAGAGAGAAGTCAGCTCTTACTGTTCACATATAAGGCATGTATACATGACCCAAACACATGGACTAGTGAACCGAACACTGATTCTGTCACAGTGAGCAAGGGGACTGGGGCTGAGTGCTTAGTGTGAGTAAGCCTCGGTTTCTTCTTCTACAAGGATAATAACACCTAACTGTAGGGTAGCTATGCTCGTCTACAGAGCATTTTGTGATTGGTCTGACATGCATGGTATGGTTATCTGACAGTGTTCAGAATGATGACCAAACCCAGGAAATTTAAGCTCTTATTATGAAACTTTAGCTTCCTTCCTGCCCTGAACTAAGTTCACATCCTATTAAAAGTCTACTGGTCGCTTTCCTGGTATCCTCCCTTGATGGTCATTCTAGAACTCAAATTCAGTTAAAAATGTCCATGTTGGAACAGGAGTGATTGCTCAATGGTTAGAAGCACTGGATGCTCTTTCAGAGGACTTAGTTTGGTTCCCAGAACCCACAAGGTGGCACAAAACCACCTGTAACTCCAGTTCCAGAGGATCCAATACTCTTCTGGCCTAAAAAATTAAAAATAATAATGATATTTACATATTATTTATTTACATAATAATATTTACATATGTAAATAAAATGTCTACCTCCTCAGACTTTCTGGCAGCCAGATACTTAATTCCTTCTGCCTCCCTGGTAGGTAGATACCCAGCCTGGAGATGGAGGCTCCAGCCTGAAACCAGTATCCAGGAGAAGAGGATAATTGTGGAGAAAGTTGAGGGGATCAGGCAACCGAGGTCATCATCAGGTTTCTCCAACAGCCAGTGTGGTTAAACCCCTGCTTCCCTGCACATCACTGAATGGAGGACTTCTCTGGTACTGCTTTGTTCTCTCTTGTGACCTTCTACTTCGTTACACTCAACTGATGGTTTCGATAATCACTTTGATGCTAACATCTCAAAAACTCTTCATTTCCTTGCTTCTTTTTCTTCGCCCACATCCTTTATGACAGTCTTCAACATGTATGTGTCATACTCTCTAAATTCATCCAAAGAACATTGATTCTCACCCGCACCCCCACTGCCAGAGTTAAAAATGGAAATCAAACGTATGTTAGGTACAATGTGCAATATCTGTGCACTAATTCTAAAGTGGTCATAATTTTCATTATGTGCATCTGCATTTGGTCCAGTTTAGTTAACAAATTTCATATTTTGAACTTTAAAACGTAGAAAATTTCAGGAAATAGTCTATTCTTTTCTTCCTCCCAATTAAATGTTAACCAAATGGAAAAACCTTGACATGAAAAGCTGTCAATTTCTTGGCCTACCCCAAGGTTTCCCCACAAGCTGACTGCCAAGGCAGGAACTAATCATTACATTAAATTTCCAACTCTCTTTCCAATAACTGTGTTCTCTACGGGGCACCAGAGAGTATTATAAGGATAATCATCTCAGAAGACTGCTCAGTGGCCCAGAGACTTCCCTAGTTCCATAGTATAGTCTGTTCCTATGCTTCCCCAGTTCCTAGCTGGCGGACAGGCGATTTGACTGTGGCCAACAACTACAGCCTTGTCACCTACCCAGGGACTCTAGTCTAGCCATACTCACTCTCTCTCTTGCCAGGACACACAGTTACATTTCAGGTTGCATGCCCTTGTCACGAAAGCCTCAGGGAACACTCTCTCCTGTCCAGCAGTTGCCCTGAGACTACTTTCCATCTCAGATTTGGCTTCCTGAGCTGCTTCAGCTACACTGACTTCTCCCTGCAGTACAATTGCATTCAGCACTGTTCTCCTTGTCACCTGGTTAGGAGAAGACTAGTCCTTAGTAGAATATGATTTGCAGAATACCTGCTTACAAAAGTACTGCGCACTCTATACATCTCAGATTCTTTATACATACACAGAGAAATAGAGAATAACTGAAGAGAAAAAGTTTTACTCTTATGTTCCAGATTATGTCTGTCTGTCTGTCTTCTCTGCCTTTAAGGAGCTTCCATTTCACCTGTACACTGATGTAACATCACTAAAGGTCAGGACCTCCTTCTCTGGCAGCCATTGATGGTACCATAGAGCATCCTAGACTCTACACAGACAACTCTGCGTCATCACTGTTCAGTGGTAGCCACACTATATCTTCCTAAGGTATCATTTTCAGTTGACGCACAGTGCTGAGTACCAGCCTCTTCCTTCATTTGGTGTGTACCTTAGGCTTTCTTTTTCCTGTTGCTATGATAAAGCACTCTGATAAAAGCAACGTAATAAAACAGTTTATAGTTCAAGGCTATAGACCATAATAGTGGGGAAAACAAGACAGCAAGAGTTTGAAAAAGCTGGCCACATGGCATCTGCAATCAGGAAGGAGTGAGCGATAAATGCTTGCTTCTGCTCTGCTCCCTTTTTCCATTCACACAAGCCAGGATCTCAGCCGAGGGATAGTGGCAACCATGGTGAGTGGGTCTTCCTACTTCAACTAATGCAACAAAGACAGCCCCACAGTCATGACCAAAGACAAATCTTCCAGGTGACTCAATACCACATTAACTAGATACCACACACACCAAATCTAGTCCAACTACTTGTTTTTCGTAATTCAAGATTTTACTGGAACTTTCATCAATGCTCTCAGGTATATTAATGTGGTTCCTCAATTTTATAAACGTTGCTTTATTTATTATTCTCCCTAGCAACAGAGAGGTGCTTTCATGATAAATGAATAAACCAAAGAGGCTTACAGAAAATGAGTAACAAATATTTGTGATTAGAAGTTTGGTAAGAAAATTTCCCTCCTGCTCAGGAATGGTTGAAGTATATCCACAAAGTTACTTCCTGTTTATCTGCAATCGATAGACTGGTCATTGCCTACAAACCATCATAGCTAATTCCCCCACCAGGGAAAAATGGCCAGCTTGAATGTCATCAGATGGACACAATGTCTCAATAAATTATTGACTGATTACCTCCCATCAGCCAAGGTGTTTTAAAGAATAGATATTATATGGTACAGATAACAATGCATATTTTAAATCCACGGCTCAAACAAGGCAGACATTTATAAAAGTAACTATTGTGCGAAGTTCATAGGAAAGGCTGTTTTAGTAGTTTCCACAGGTGTGTCATCTTTGGCCAAGTGACCTGTGGCCCCAGCCTTCCCTACCATGTGGATTGCTCTCCTAGGACATTTCTAGCATATGGCTTTCTAGACTAAACACCACCTTATGGTTCGAAACAGCTCTTAGTCCAGTTATTATTTCAACTCACAGGTTTTTTTTTTTTTTTTTAAGGCTGAAGTGGGAGAAAGGGTTTCCCTAGATGAGTCCATGCCCTTTAAGAAGCTTTCTAGGAAGTAACTAACTACTTAATGTCCCAGTTTCTGTATCAGTCAGAGCTTTCCAAAAAAAATCCGAGCCAACAGAATATAAATAGGTATGTAGGTGGACAGCAGAAGGACAGATTGATGTGATGTGATATGATATGTTTGATAATGAGACGATACTTACTATGGAAATTGCCTCATGTATTATGGAAAGTCTCACAATGTGCTGATAACAGACTGGAGAATCAGGAAGCCAACAGCATGGCTCAGTTTAAGATCAAAGGCACTGGAATCAGGAACCTGATGATGTAACTCTCAGAACAAGGCATTGGACATGAAGACCCAGGGGAGGGTAAACACCCTTAGTCAAAAGGCCGGAGAAACTGGAACTCTGAGAGGTGTTGGAGAACAGTATCTGGCTTCCTTAGAGAATGTGTTTCGCTGTTCTGCTGCCTCAGTGCTCCCTCCAGGCCCTCTGCCAAGTATGTTGTGCCCACCCACACTGAAAGGATGGGTCTTCTTAACCAGACAACTGAATCACATACTATGTTTCTCGCCAGCTCTAGAGCTCCCATAATGCAGTCAAGTTGAGACCTAAGGCCAACCAATGCAACTTTCCCCTCTTGGTCCAGGATACAGATGCAGTTATAAGGGGAACTGCAAGTTATTGTTTTCAGCCGGGAGCGAGGACTTAGGGTTAGGAATCTGCTGCAGGGAGAGGCAAAGAGCGATGGGTACCTCACTCCCCTCTGCTTGCTTTCAGGAAGAATTGATTCTGACTCTGACACTTGGTCAACAAAGTACAGAACAACTAAAAGCTAACAATGGTTATGCTTGTGCTCATCATCTTACTGCACGTCTCCAGGGGTGAAACCCAAGAACTCCGGTAACTTCCAGAACCCACAGCTGAGGTAAGAAACTGTTCCCTGCCTCTCTTTTAGGTCCCAGAAAACAAAGTGTAAGAAGCCCAGAAGGACAGGTACATTTTGAATTTGGATGTCTCCCATTTTGTCCTTGTTTGCCTCGTTTGAATTGATTTTCTCTGAAACTCTGCACACTGAGGACAACCTGGAATCCCAAACACTCCCAGAAGCCACTTGATGGCTTCATCAGCAAGCTGAGCCCCATTCCCATTGAACATATTGGCTGTGGAAATAAGGAACTAAAGTAGACTCTTTAGCTAAGGCAAGACTGCTTGCAGGCCAGGAACCCTAAGAGGAAGGCTGCTTGCTTTAACGCAGACATGCTAGACAACCTATCATGTGTGTCTTTTTCTTCTTTTGAATACCAGAAGGAGTATTTTAAAACAATAAAAATGAAGGGGAAAAGAGCCTCAAGGAACCAAAAACCAGAGGCAGACAGAAGAGGACAATACCAGAAGAAGCTACGTTCAACTCCCTCCTAACTATCAGACAGTTCCTTAGAGATGTGTGGTGAGAATTTTTGATGTCTTTTAAAAACCCAGTTCTGTTCTGTGAGTACAGTTTTGTTTTAATCCTAAGTGTGGGATAAGGCACTACTTCAAATTGTCCACAGCCACTAACTATAATTTGTCCCGTGCCCTAGGAGGGGTTCTGACGTGGCAACTGCTGCTCCCCCTGCTGCTGGTGGTCCCCGCTGCTGACTTTGCTATTGTTGGATTTCTGGGTTGCTGGATTTCTGGATGTTGTTGCCTGGACAGCTGGTCGCTTGTATTCTGATGACAAAGAGTGAACTTGCCCCAAGAAGCTCAATGTCCTTGATCAGCAGGAAGAGGTTCCTCTCTAACCTCCTTTGTTGCCTACCTGGTGTTGGAGGAGTGGAAAGAATTGGGGTGGTGAAGGGTGGTATTTAGAGGAACCCAAATCAGTAGTCAAAAGGCACAGTTACAGAGCTAGAGGCAAGAGCCGCTGGGATGTGTTCAAGACAGATGTAGCCAATGGGAGCAGGGAGTTTCTCACTAAGAGCTCCAGCCTCTGCTTCTTCCCTATACCTTCCTTAAACCTTAGGCCCTTTGCAAGGAGCCATCAGCAAGCCCTGCTATAGCATAGGAACGGGGCTAAAACCCCACACATGTCCAAATTTGCCTCCATCTGTCTTCCTGTAACACTTAAGCCTTGGGATAGCATTGCTTCCTGTCACTGCATATTGCAACCTGGCTTTCCTTACTGCCTAATAACAATAAAAAGGAAAATAGGAACAATTATACAATGCATCCACAGCAACGCCTAATGTTACTTTCCAGGAAGCTGTACTCTCTGCTTTGATAAATTCTGTTCATTTTCCATGTGGCAAACACACTTTAACCCTAGTTTAGAGGTTTTGTATCAGCATGCTAACAAGAAACACTAGCTTTATGACCTACAGATATTAGAAAACATTTTCTTATGTGTATTCTTTGGCCAAGTGACCTGTGCCCCAACCTCAGCCACTACCATGTGAAGTTCATGGCACTGGTCTTCCACGACATAGTTATGCTTGCCTCTGATAAGACACAGTCTGGGCCATGTCTATAGATCCACTGAGCTATATTCTATAAGCTCTGCAGTGCTCTGCTCTCTCCAAGACAGCACAAGACTGAATGAGTACATCAGCTAGCTCTCTGTCACTGACCTCAGCACAGGTTCCAGACCATGGCAAGCAAGCAGTATGGAGACAGTCCTAGAGGACAAGCCCTCATGTCAAGAAATACCAAACCCCAAACAAGTCTCAACTCTGCTCCAATAATGTTGAGCACAACGTGGTTACCTCAGAGATAGCCTCCATTTGATGTCTGGCTCCTCGTAAATAGGAACTAAGAGCCCAGTCCTACAGCAAGTAAATTACCTGTGTTCAATTATAATTGACATGCTTTGCTGCAAGCATTGCACTTGGAAAATTATAGCTTTATCGCAATGAGGTGCCAGAAAGGGTTAATTTGCCTCCAAAGGGAGCATAATTCACTCCTTCCTCTCCGGAAGCATCAGATCAAGAGGTAATTACAATGACTGACAGCCATATTTATATTTTTATTGGATTATTATTAAGCATTATAGTATTCATCCTCATTACTCTAGCAATTCCACTTTAGACATATTTTGAGAATGAGAATTAGGAAGCCATAGACTAGAAGCTTCTTTACAAAGTTTAACATTTTTAATGGATGAAAAGCTCAATTAGTGAGAGGCAGAAAAAAGAAAAAGAAAAGAAAAAAAGATGTTTCCTGAGTGCAGGGCAAAAACTGGCCACTGTTATTTAGACCATGGTAGTAGGAACATAGCAGGGTCTTAAACTCCCATACAAGCTTCCTTCAGGAGACAGCAGAAGTACTTTTGCAAGGCTCCAGGGTCACCTCAAACTGGTATTAAAAACTGCATCCACAGACCTGAGAAGGGATTGAGCAGTTAAGATTGCATACTGTCATTACAGGGGATCAGAGAGTTCATTTCTAAGCATCCATTTAATGGCTCACAGGCTCCATGACTCCGGCTCCAGGAGACAGAATACCTCTGACCTCTGACCTCTGACCTCTGACCATAGGAACCTGCATTCGTGTGCACATATGTATATGGACAGACATACACTCATACACACAATTTAAAGTAAAATAAATCCTTAAAAACTACATCTGGGCATGGAAAGAAGCATTTGGCTTCATGTCTAAGAATTTATAAACTATAAAGATCTTTGTTTTATACCTACTAGGTAAAAGTCAGACATATATCCTGTCCTGAGTAGCTCAAGTTGCAATTTAATAACAGTAACGGCCTGAAAGGCATGTGTTACTACTGTGAAAAGAGTCATGAAAGGAGCGTGGTGCGGTGGCGAACAGTAAAGGGGCTTGGGAAGCATGCTTGGACAATGCAGTCAGGGAGGGGTTCCCGGAAGAAGTGCCATATATCCACCCCCGAAGGTCACGAGGGAGGCGGGAAGCACACGTGAAGACTTGCAGTAGGAAACACGGAAGTCCACCTCCTGCTCTATCTGAACAGATTGCTATTAATCAGACTCTTAATATACCCCAAGAGAGGCTTACTTCACGGTCCACCACATTCCGGCTTCGATAGTGAGAGCTAGAGCCTTGGAGCCGAGGACAGATGTGCCCTCTCGGTGCCCCAGCCTGGAGCTTCTCATCTCGGGCCTAGCTCAGCAGCCCCACCTTGCCTCCTAACATCTCCTCTTCTCTCTACTCCATTCTCCACACGGCAAAAGACACGCTTTCCAATCCAGACTTGATTCAATTCCTTTATGTTAAGAACGGAGGGCAGGTAATGAGCAGCCTCTTCTCGGGTTTCTCTCTTGCTGGTTTGTGCTCTAGTAATTTAAACTACTTCAAATCTTCCAAACTTCACTTCACCCCGTCTGGTCTCCACATCACTTCTTGTAGGCCTCCTCACCTCCAAGATAGATTTTGCTCCCTACAAAAGATGCTCACAGCTCTACATCTGAACGTCTCCGAAAACATTTCCAGTTTCATCCCAGCCTCAACTGTGACTCACCTGCTCTCTTGGTCACCTTCTTTACAGGCACGCACACAGTTCCTAGTGGCTCTATGGACCACGACTGCCGACCCACAGTCGCAAGCCTTCGGTTGTAGGTTCACAGTTGCAATCGTCAGAGGCGTCGCTGGAGTGGAAAGTGTGTTGGAGGAGAGTAGGCAGATACTCATGCACAGCATGATGTCCTGACTTGGCCCTTTATTCTGTGCTTCCCTCTGCCTGCAGGACCCTTCCTTCATTTCTTCACAGAGCTACCTGATTTGGTTATTTGACCATCAGTTTAAAACGCTACTTCCTTTTGGGACCATACATAAACAGCCAGTTTGAGCTCATTCTTCCTCTTTTTCAGTACCATATACAGGTGTGTGTGTTTATGTGTATAATGTATGCACATGTGTATGTGTATAGACACTCAGCACATACACATTGCAAATGTCTGCCTATATTAATACGTAGATATAATACTACATATTGTTTGTTTCAAGGAAATTCAAATTCTTGGTACGCACATGTCCCCTATCGTCCTTCAGAACCCTCCAAGTTATTACGAACTTGGTCAGTTCTTCATATAGTCTTTCTTCAGTCTCTTCCTAACATGCGGTAGAGGCCCACTAGATGTTTGTGTGACTTGAACTGAGCAAAGAAAATAAAAGAGTTGTGAAGCCCAATCCCAGACTCTCTAGACTTCCTAATGCTGTGTGCAATCTGTTGGCCTAACCCATATGATCCATGAACCAATCAGGGGCCCAGTATTGGTTCGGTGGGAGTAGGATGCTGCTCAGCTTCGTCTTATTGGTAATTAAGAACCCATTCTTAATTCTCATAGAACTTCATAGCTCTTTATAACTACAGTGTAAAGTAAGTGGTTCTATCATGCACATAGTGAGTATTCCATAAATTATTGGTAAATAGATGTCATCAGTGGAAATACCAACCCAGCCGTATCCTCCTCAATAATGTATAATGAATGCCAATACATTGCATTAGGACTAAGCACGACAGTGCCAAACCTCATACAATGGTGGCACTGTAAACAAACGGAAGCCTAAGAATCACTCAGTTTTCAATACACTTAAGTGTTGGGTATGTGGAAATGTTTTTAAGTAGTTCAGCTTAGGGATATATTTTAGGCCACTGACATATACTGATTGATTAGAACTGAACAATTGTATCCAGTTATACCAATGTCGTAGTTACTGTAGTAACCAATACTCCCACACATACATAAAACTACTGTAAGACTCAGATCATGTAAGAATCTATTCAGCCTAAGAGTCGAGTTAGGACAGGAATAAGGGAAGAATGTATCTTGGTGAGATTTCTAAGCACATACTTCACTTCACACTACAATAATATTAATTATGACCTACATTTCGACTTACATAAGACTTGTCGTCTGAGGCAGTTACAACAGAGATGCAAATAACCATGTAATTGCTCTAATGTGAGCTTTGTTTTAGCTGCCACAGCAAAGTTTGATCTTGAACAATTCACTAGACTAATAATCAAAAGACTTATAAAGTGGTATATTGGACGATTAGAACCCACCCTGTTCTTGGTAAAGACAATAAAATTTGGGTTTCAGACATCTCAACCATAAGTAATTTCACATGCTTCATTCGTAGAAAACAATATAGAGCATAGATCAAAATAAAATGATATTAAATTTTGATTTTTAAAAGACAGCGCATTAGTTGCGTGAAAAAGAAAAACATTCCCTGGGTTGTGGTTATAGAATAAATAGTTGCCTTGAAAGCGTGCATGTATTTCAAGCATGTCTCCCAAGATGTTGCTGGTTCATAACAGTTAATAACACTGTTTTTCCACTTTAAAATTTTATGTGTATCTATTTATCATATTATATATCCTGTACATGAATCCATTTTTTAATATAATCTGTAGCAACTTGCAGTGGGTATTATTTCTTCTATCATATTGCTTTAATCTTTACCTTTTATTCCTTTTGGTCTTTGGGTTTTTGTAAATATTTGTTCATTTATTTTTTGTTTGTTAATTTAATTATTCTTTTCCTGGACAAAAATTGTCTCCTATACTCTTAGGAACCTGACGATTTCGGAAATAAATACTCTTTAAAGTCTCACTAGTAACTTCCCCATATCTCCCCTTTTCCTCAGAAAAGGGGAGCCTACCCCACCAACCCACCCTAGCACATTAAGTCACATCAGGACTAAGCTCATCTTCATCTACTAATGCCAGGCAAGGCAGCCCCATTAGGACAAAATGATGAAGAGCAGGCAACAGAGTCCATATCATAGCAGCACCCACTCATCTTGCTAGGGAAGCCAGATGAAGATGAAACTGCCCATTGACTACATGTGGGTAGGGGGCCTAGGTCCAGACCATGCATGTTCTTTGGTTGATGTGCTTCTGCCTGTGCAAGTCCCCATAGGTCTAGGTTAGTTGACACTGTTGGTCTTCTTGTGCCATTCTTGTCTCCTCCCAGTCCTTCAATCAAATGCAGTTTTAAAATACACCACTGTACATTTTTTCTCCAGAAAGGAAACAAGAGTTTTGAACCTTTACCAGTCTGAGATTGTAAGACTGAGAAATGAGCACTATTAGCTTTCTGGATCTCTTTTCTTCCTCTTGCTTCTGCTAAAGTAGCAGAATAGGGGATGTTGCTGATGTTTTCAATAATCCCACACTTATAATTGTTTGCTTATATTTTCCTTTTCCTTTTTATTTTGTTTCATTTTATTTTGGGTTTTGCATTTGAGTGTCTAATAGCATTCACTTCAACAGATAACACTTATCCCGTATTTACTATCTGGTTTCCATACCAAATAGTATGGAAACCATACTATTACTCTCCCACTTCTACTGATTTATTTTAACATATTTACCATTCAGTTGTCACATGCCTGTGAGCATTTGCAGAATGAAGATGGACGTGGTTTCCTGATTAACATTTCCTACAGTAAATCTCCTATATCTCGACATTAATGATTTATTTCTTTCATTTTTCTCTTGGTCCTGGAGAAATTTCCCACTTTTCCTCATGCTTGAGTGATCAGAGTATTCTCTATATTGAAGCTTCCCAATATTTATGGCACCAGGGAATTACTAATCGCTTGGTTCCTTGCAAGAATCATATGCACACAGATTCTTCTCTGCTCAGAAATAGGACACTGCTTACTTTGCACAGGTCCCTGTAGAGGTGTGGCCTTTAAAGATCAACTCTACAGAATCACGCTGCAGGTGATGGGGTCTGATTCCCAAGCCTAGCTCTTTATACTTATGAACACAATTCATTTGAAGATATTTTATAGTCTATATTTCTTTTCAGCTGAAGGTTTTCACTGTAATTTCCCATGTGCTCTTGCCCCTGTTTTTCTTTCTTGTACATTTATCATTGTTAGTATGTAATGCATTTGCATTCTGACTGTTGTGTAACTCAAACAGTATGCCCAAAGTGGAAATCAAAATGGAAGTGGCAATGAAAGAGTTTGGGTGGATAAAATAACCTAAGCCAAATCAGAAAGCAATTGTTTCGTCATTTAACTGGGGAAGGCTCTAGAATTTGGAAATGCGTAGGCCAGTAAGATGGGGTAGACATTTCTAATGCCTTTCTTTATCCAGTTTCTCTACCTCAAACCTGTCCAAGATCAAGTTATTGGACATCCTTCCCGGCTTCTTGCACTCGATCAATCTATGTTTCTAATCTCCAGTACTATAGAAACTTTCATCCGGAAGAGTCATGGGGAAGCAAGCATGGGAGCTGCGACATCCAGCTGAGAACTCACATGTCGAACCAGGAAGCAGAACACAAACTAGGAACTGGTTATGGCTTTTGAATCCTCGAAGGCGGCCTCTAGCGTGGCCACCCTTCTTAGACCTGCTGGGGTCAGGTGTAAGACATTCTCATGCAAACCACCACATTCCACACCATATCACAATGCAAAATTTTTCATAATCTTTTACTGTTTCAAGACTGTTTAAAAATCCAAAGTCTCTTCTCTGTGCCCTTTAAAAAAAAATTACATGCTCTAACATATAATGGCATAGAATGTACGGTACCATTCCAAAGGAGAGGGGTACTCTGCCATACCACTCCTGGCCTCAGTAGCTTTCTGAAACAGTGGAGGAAGATTCCATTACTTTTTTTATTCTTGAATCCTTGCCACATAGATGACACTGACAAGTTCAGCTGCCAGCTTGGGATAAACCCTGGTCTTCTTTAACCACATCAGTAGGTTTTCTTTCTTTCTTTTTTAATTGCAGCTGTTTTGGGGAGAAGAAAAGCCCTTAGGTCTTTACTTTTTACAAGTGAGAAGGTGAGCTGGGTCTTGCCCTGAGGGCTTTATTCCAGTGCAGGTCTTGTAGCTTGTTTTGTTTTGTTTAAGACAGAATTTCTCTGTGTAGCCTTGGCTGTCCTAGACTTGCTTTGTAGACCAGGCTGGTCTGGAACTCATAGAGATCCCCCTGCCTCAGCCTCCCAGAGTGCTTGGATTAAAGGTGTAAGCCACCTCTCCTGGCTCCAAGTATCTAATAAAAGTAACTTCCAAAATAATTGCGGCCTCTCTTTCAGCACAAACTTTTATTGTAATATTAAGCTTGTTAGTGGTCCTTTTCTCTCCAGACTATACAATCTGTATTTCTTTCTGCCTCATTTATTTGCCTTTTTTATTGTAGCCCTGAACAAGAGTGGTTAGTAATAACCACAGAACAAAGTCAATATTAAGATGTTTTGAAATCTCCTCCATTAGAAAATTGTTCTTTTCAATTTAAGTTTTAAAATTTGAACTTAGCCTCTGGCAAGTTCTTAGGATATGAATAAAAAGTAGCCATATTTTTTTTTTGGTTAAAATACCACAAGAATAATCTCTAGCTTAGTTGTCAATACTGTTCTTTTCTGAAACCTCTTGAACTATACCTCCACAATCCATGTAACTCTCAACACTACTGTCTTCCAAGCTCCTACTGCTATGACCCATTAATGCTTATAATATTCAATTGCTTTTCTAATCCAATGTCCAAGTCTTCAACATTTCTCAAAGAACAAATAAATAAACAACAAAACAAAGCAACCAAATAAAACAGATGTAGTCAGGTTTGTCACAGCAATAGCCACGCCCAAGTACCAACTTCTGTATCACTTACTCTCCCATTGCTGTGATAATAGCAAGGCAGCTAATGGGAGTGTTATCTGAGTTTATAGTTCCAAAGGTAAAAGGCTTCATCATCATGGGGAAGCAGGCCTGGTAGCTGGAGCAGCAAGCTGAGAGTTAACGTCTTGAGCCACTAGCCCGAAACAGAGAGAAGACTAGGAATGGCATGTGGCTTTTGATATCCCAAAGCCTGCCCAAATGACATACTCCCCCCACCCCCCAGCAAAGCCACACATCCTAAGCCTATACAAACAGTGCTACTAACTGAGGATCAAGTACTCAAATGTCCAAACCTATGTGGAACACCTCATTTAAACATGAGACCTTCAAGGAAAAATGACATAAAACTGTCAAAATGTTTGCAATAGTACCTGGTCCTGGGTGAGGCTCATTAATGCTAATTTTTAGACTTTCCAAGTGCCTCTGGGAATTTGATGGCAGATGGGTCAAGTAGATGGGAATTATTGTAGCTGCATAACGACTAGAAACAGCTGATATAAGGATTCCGTGAAATAGGAATAGTAGCTGTTTGGAAATCACTGTGTTTTCTGGAAATAGCCAGAGGTTACTATATAACAGACTTATTAACTGAACACAGTGGGATCGGGACAAATCTAGACTAACCCATGTAGTCTAGAAGTATCTTGGAAGTAAAGAATAAATCTGAGTAGAAAAATTACAACATTAGGTCCAAAATAATAAATTGTTCTGTGTGGCATATTTCTGATGATATAGTGGTAGGCCCTGCCCAACACAGGTGATGACTCTTCAAAACTGGGATCTGTCCACACAACACACAGCGAACTCAACTGTCAAAATACCTTGGTCTTTCCAAACTGGTCTTTCCCCAGTTTGGCTGCTGAAATTCTCCACCCTCAGCAACTGCTTACTCCTTTTTAACCAGTGCTGGATAGGGTCCTCAGGAATCTTGTAATTTTCTGTTCTCTCAGGCATGATATTTTGTGACTTCTGAGGCCCCAGTAGCTTTCTTTCTTCCTTGGAGCAAATGTTTCAATTTGGAAGAAATGCTGCAAGGCCTAGGAAAACGCCAAACAACAGCTCTTCTTCCTAATTTCATGCTGGGATTTCAGCTAATTTGGTATTGCATAGGTCTTTAGCATAGAGTCACACCACTCTGAATCCACCGTATAACATCCTGTTATGTGCCTCTCTTATATGGTAGCTCTATTTTGAACTCTGTGTGTGTGTGTTAGGAAGTCTCAACAACAGTAGTTTTCATGTGGCTCTTTCAGATGTCTTTAATGTTAATTATCCTTCTATTACACTCCCTCTTCTTCACAGACCACCCATACCTTATCCCTTATGACAGTCATTCTCAACCTGTGGCTTGTGACCCTTTCACGGGGGTTACATATCAGATATCTTGCATATCAGATATTTACATTACAATTAATAACAGGAGCAGAGTTACAGTTATGAAGTAACAACAAACATAATTTTATGGTTGGGTTCACCACAACATGAGGAACTGTATTAAAGGGCTGCAGCATTAGGAAGGTTGAGAACCGCGGCCTTCTAACTTTCTTTACCCGATTATTCACTTTCCTCCCTTCTTATCACCTGAATTCTATCTTCCTTCACTTGCAATACACCAATGGCCCTTTACGATTGTTCTGACTTTTGTGAGTACTCTAAAGTACATTTAAACATTCAAAGCTAGCATCCACTTATGAGAGAGTCAGAAATTCTTCTGTCATGTTCCAGAGTCATCAGATAGAGAGACTGCCCAGTTGCAAGATAATAGCTGAGCGACAGACTGTATCAAAAAAGAAACAACCACAAGTCAACTACATAAGATTTATCTCAACACATAAGCAATACGGATTCCTATATTTCCTTAGGCTTCTGAGGCCATCTTTTGGGCCATCTGTTTCTATTGTTATAATAAAACCTCATGACCAAGCCAACTTACAGAAAGGGAATATTTGGACTATTAGTTCCAAAGAGTTGAGTCTGTCATGGTAGGGAATTATGCATGGCAGCAAACAGCTGGCATCTGGAGCTGGAAGCTAAGGGTTAACATCTTGAACTGTAAATATCAAGCAGAGAGAGTGAACTAGTAAAAAACACAAGTCCTTAAACTCTCAAAACCTGCCTCCAGCGAAACACTTTCTCCAACAACGCCACAACCCTTACGTATCTACAAAAAAATGCCTCTAATTGGGGACCAAATATTCAGATGCCTTAGACTATGTAAGAAGCTTATTACTCAAAACATTGCATTCTATTACCTCATCTCCACACTCTTATGGTCATATCATAATATAAAACGCAATAAGACGTTGGCATCTGTTAACAGTCACAGTACTGTTTGATAGTCCAAAATCTCTTCTGAGACTTAAGTCAACCTCTTAAGTACAATGCACTGTAAAATCGAAAAGCAAAAATGTCCTTCCAACATAGATGACATAGAATACACATTATAATTCAAAAAGTGAGGAAATGCTGGACCATTGCAAAATTGAAACTCATCAGGAAAATATCAGTTATCTAGATCCAGGGCCGATGCCAAAGGGTTTAGAAAGCTCTGTGCCTTCATCTTTGCTGACTATAACACACTTTTCTCCCTTGCCCTGGTTCTACTACCTGCATGCAGCTCCCTTTGGCAAATATCTCACAACTCTGGCATCTCCCACATCTTGTTGTTTCCAACAGAATCCAGACCTCCCTCCACAGCTTCACTCTACTCTTAGGACTTCTTGCAAAGACTCCCTGTTCTGGGCTCAGCATCTCACTGAAACCTCAGAGGAAGATTTGACAACCCCTTTGCTTGTGATTACCACAGGACACAGTCAATATTAGGATATATTAGGATATATTTATTATTAAATAAATTCTTAAATTCCTTGTAAATTTAGCCCCAGGCAAGTTCTTAGGGCATAGGCAGAAGGCAACTTCATTCTTTGTCAAAATATCATGAGTGGTCTCTATCTCAGTTCCTATTATTGTTAACCTCTGAAACATCTTGAGCTGGGCTTCTACAGTCGGCATAAGTCTTAACATTACTGTCTTCCAGGCTCCTAGTAGGATGGCCCACTAAGCTCTGCTTACAGTGTTCAATCATTTTTCTAGTCCAAAATTCCAAAGTCTTCCACATTCCCCCAAATATCTGTCACAAAAACAGCCCACTCCCTGGTCTGTATTCATAACTTTTCTATTGCTATAATAAAATGTTATGACAAAAACACCATACAAAGAACTAATTTGTTTGTGCTTATGGTTCCAGAGGGTTGGAGTTCACAATGGTGGAGTAAAAACTGTAGAAGCAGGAGCAGGAAGCTGAGGGCTCACATCACTGTAAGCATGGATTGGAGAAAAACTGGAAGTGGGGAAAGAGTCTTCAAACTCTCAAAGCCTGCCTCAAGTACTACCCATCCGCCAGTAAGGCCACACTTCTGTGTGAGCTTCTCCAACAATGCCACCAGCTGGGGAGCAATATGCCCAATACTACAGGTGATATTTATCATTCAAACCACTGCAAAGGGTTAGCCTGATAGGAAGGGAGGATGCAAGAAAGAGAAGGGAAGATTAGCTCAAACCTGTCTAAGCAAAGCTTTACTTTATTCTCCCAGACATTACCTGGGCTACCAGCCATAAGTCAAACCTAAAAGTCCTTGAGTCCACAGAACATGTCACCCTGAACCTCCGACTACATTTAACTTAGCACAAAGCTCATTACCCCTTGCTACTAATCCCCAATTCTCTGCCTGCTGTCTTAATGAGGCCTTAGTCATTAGTTCATCTTCACATGTGCCAAGAGCTGCACCCATGATCATAAGCTAAGAGCCTATAGCTTACCTGGGGAACTGTGCCAAGCCCCACCTCCAGTCCACAGCCTGTCTGCTCCAGAGCCCTGGGGCTAGGGCTGATACAAGGTCCCTATTTCAGCCTTTGTTTGGTAGAGTTACAAAAATAATTACAGGAATAAAACCAATTCAGTTCTCAGCAGTCCTAAGAGGATCAGAAAAAATTATCTTGGGCTTCAACATTATGGCATGGCTCAGAATTAAGCTCTGAGACATAGCCAGGATCCCTTAGCCAAAGGGCCTAGGGCATCAAATACATTATAAAACCTCAAATAGCTGTTTAATGAATGAAGTTTGTTACGTTTCATGTCACAGGCCATTGTCCCTACCACATGGTGGTGGCCCAACATGTGAGATGGGCCTCTGTCTCTCCCTTGTATGTGGTATGCTATGTTTTTCATGTTCTCTAGAACAGATTTCTTCTTAAACTCTATGCTAAGGTGCTGACAAGCTTTTCTCTTCTCTTAGAAACTGCTTCCCATACTATCTGCTCACAACCAAACTGAAGAGGATTACCTGAAGCCGGGATCAGCAAACATGTTCCATAAAGGGTTTGTGGGGCGTGCAGCCTTTACCATGATCTCTCAATTGTGCCCTTGCAGCATTCAGGCAACCAAAGGGTATAGTAAAGTAGGTATGGTCACAGTCAAATGAAGCGCCAATAAGCAACAGAGGCAGGGACCTGGATTTGACCTAGGCCAGAGTACCAATTCCTGGCATATCAGTTAAAGACAAAAGCTCTAATGACAGGCTTCAGAGTTGCCTAGCTGCTCAGCCTTAGGCAAACTGCCTCCTAGGTGTTGCTATTATCTGCCTCTCGCTCTTCTAAGATTTAACACCTAGAAGCAACATCAAGAAGCTAAAGAGATTTTCTACACATCATCCCTGTCACCTCCAGGAGTGGTAACTGGGCCCAACACTTCCTGGCAACGGGCAGCTGTTTTCCTCTGCTTTCCAGAGGGTTCTGTGTGCTGGCCATGACCAAGCCCTCACTTCCTTTACTGCATCCTGTGAACTTTTTTTGTTGGCGCCCATCCCGACTGAATCCATCCACTGTGTTCTGGACTGCATCCTATGTCCTACTGATGGCTCAGCCACTTGGTTCCAGTGTTTATCAAGCATCCCACATCCTTTACAACAACCTGGACCAGTGAATAGGGCTAAATTGGTTATGCTATCACCTTCCATGTTAGTATTTCCTGATGGTGTTCTAGGGGCCACTTATTCAATGTATGTGTGTTTGCAAAAGTCAAAGTTTCTGTGGTCAAACAACTTGGAAGATCTCAAAGATGAAGACAGTATAAAATATTCTTTCTTGTAGGACCGTTAACAAACTTTTATACTTTGTGTATCTTCAGGAGAGAAATCAAAGCATTCTTCAGCAATTCCAAAAATTGTTTTTACTACAAAGCAGTTTTTGAAGGACATCACATACTAACAAGAATGTAAAGAACATGAATAGGAAACTCAATTTAGGACAAATGACATGAATCATGAGCTCTGAGTTGATTGATGGCAAATGTTAACCATGTGTATGTGTTAGAGAAATCTTTAGATTCATTCCTTCTTGATTGTTGTCTTTGTGTTCATTTCTCATCACAGGCTTTGTGGTACATTAGTATTTGGGGGCCTTCTTGTCTGGCTTTAGAAGGTGGGTTTTCTAAGCATAAGGCCTTACAAACACTCTGCCAGGCAGACCAGCTGGATCTATAAAGATCTCCTGGTTAGTGAAATACAATGCCCTTCCTTCCTGAAGCCACTGGTCTCCCAAGTCAATCAAGCTTTTTCTCCTCTGTGACTCTTAAAAGAAGTTCAAAGTGGCCTACAATTCATGTCAAAGGGACTGGCCTGCAGCTTCCTAGTTTGTCCCTATGGGCTCCTTTATAAAACCATGGCTTTATTGGTCTTAGTCATCCCATCTCCTTAGGGGGCTGCCGCTGAACTCCATGAACTTATTTAAACTTCCCAGGGGCTTCTCCTATTTCCCTCAGCCTCCTTTCCTGAGCCCAGAACCTGGTGAATTGACCTGAGGAGGCATTGTGGAAATGCTAAATCTTTCCAGCAATTCCCATCTTGCTGTTTGCATTCCTCTCCCTCCATCTGTGTCCACACAGCCTCTGGCCCTGCCCTGGCTGCTCCGGTTGGAGTATCTTACTTTGTCTCAGCAGGAGCCCCATGCTCAGACCCCGACTCCCAAACAATTCTGCTCCAGCGGCTGCGCTCATCAACAAAGGGCTTCTCTTCTTGTTTCCTTCATTGTAAATCTGGGGGGAGGGGAGAAGGGTTTGCAATCGAACAATGCCTGGGAAGAAGCTTCAAGTCTCCTGATGAAAAGGTGTTACATATTATTATTTCTGCAAACAAGAGCAATAATAGCCTGTTGCTTCATCTAATTCCCCTGAGTAGGCTCGGGCTCTGTAATTATCTGGTTATAGGACACTTGCTTAGAAGGCTGCATCTGAAGGTATTGGGGCCACATGGCCCCAACAGAGTTTCACAGCATGTGCCCTGAGCATTCCCTCAGGTATGTGTGCTACAAGGCCCACATGGGGGTTGGAGAAGGTTTAGGAGGGTTTTTTTAATATGTGGAAATTGACTTTAATAGAAGGATCTACAAACCTGTGAGACAAGTTCAAACCATGTCCCAGGCACTCCTGTGGAGCTGTCTTTCCCAAGCAGGGTTTGACGCCCCAGAAAGAAAGCCTGAGAGAGCAGGGGTTCTCGCTAACCTGGGCTTGATCACTTTCTTTCAGTCCTCTCGCTTTCAAAATGAGAGGGTAGATAAAGCCCTTCATGTCTAGAACATTTCTCCGGGCTTAGGATGTAGAGGATGTCCTATGACCAAGAGGCCAGCAGGACACCCACTGAGACCAGGGCCAAGGGTGTGAGGCCCCATTTCATTCAGATCTGTTCCACTCAGGCATCTGTGGCTTGCCATAAGATTCTACTGGGAGAAGTTTCTCCTCTATGAAAACGATGCGGTTAAAATACCAGTCATAAGATCTTTTCCTGTCATGTACTTCATCGCTAAGTTTAGAATGTCAACTGCAAACCTAGCTTTCACTCTCTGTGTTTTCTCCCATATTTATCCAATGGTCTGAAAACGGTTGGGATGTTTGTGGGAACGGAATAAGAATATCTGTTTTTAATCTTGTCACCTAGGGGTTTAGAATTCCATCTTTCAACTGGGTTGCCAATTGCATCTGTTAGAAGGTTCTCGTTGCTGTTGTTTTCAGGCTTTTACACACACACACACACACACACACACACACATACACACACACACACACACCATCCTCACAGGCAGGCCTTGGGCCGGTTCCTACTAACCTAACATAGGTGTTGACACCTTGCCCAACATGGAAGCCAGAGTCACTGGCCTCTTTTAGCCTCTACCCAGTGCCTTAAACTTACTCACACCCTTCTGCCCCCAGAGTGAGTGGGGAGGGGCAGTCATATCAGCCACATATATGCTTTTAGTGTCCTCGGTGCCCAGAGACCCCACCTGAGACAGCCAGCTTTGAGTGGATGGCTCAGCCATTTCAGAGGGACTGCAAACATGGAAGGAGGTAGATGAGCTAACCACATAGTTGGTGTTTCAAAGAGAGATGGCTTCCTGAGCAGTGCTCACCTTCTGGCCTTCCTCATGGCTAAAATATTAGCATCCCCCAACCTTGACACTCCATTTTCCCTGCCCTCGACAGCCAGCCTCAGTCACCAGGCACTGGGGAAATCACATTCCTCGCCAAAGCATCATTCTGGACCTTCTTGGACAATTCCTGGCTGTCAAAGTCGCCCCTCACACTTTGACATCACCTCCTTGCATCCATCCCAGCTTCAGGGTTCCACTGTGTGGATTCCTCACCCAGCTGAGGGCTCTGCAAGCAGAGCTTTCCTTCTGGTTCCCTTCCTAGAGCAGGGCCCACCACAGCTCACAGCAGTCGGGTCAGCAGCATCTGGCTTGGGTTGGTCTGTGCAGATCTGGAATCCAAACAGTTTAAAGAGTTATGACTCCAGGAACTGTGGATGGCAACGTTTTCTATTATTAACAGTTCCAACTTTCCCATCTGGCTGTTTTCAGAGTGAAAGCTGGAGATTACTGTCAGCATTAATTACAATCAGGTGCACTTTTCTTCTGCTCTGTGTTGTCCTGACGGTTTCTCACACAGCAAGAAATCCTTAAAATGCATGTGCCTCGAAATGTTGCGCATAAATCGTGCTGCTGCTGAGAGCAGTTGTCAGCCTGCTGAGCTCTCCCTGGACATGGGTGAGCCTCCCCAAGGTCACAGATACTTCCTTAGGTGGCAAGGTCCACTGGAGTCCTTGGCTCTCCACAACAGGAAATGTCAAGGGAATCGGTTACTTTGTGAGATTTCTGGCACTTCCTGCTTCTTGTCTCACCAGAGCAACTTTCACAGTGTGTTGTGTGAAATGTCTGTCTTCAGGATCTCAGCTTAGGCTGAGGGCAAAGTCACCAAAAAACAGGAACACCAAACAGACATGAAAACAAAAAGGTTTGGTCATGCCTTGGACCTCACAGCCCCACCTGCTCATAGCCTCACCCCTTTTCACTCAGCTTTCCCTAGTTACTTCTAGCCAGTGTGTAAAAAAAAAAAAAAAAATACCCCATTTTGAAAGAGCTCTTTCCTTTTGTGTCCTTCTATGTATATTTCCGTGCTGGTTACTTATAGTCTCTGGCAATTTCTTTTTATTACTCTCATTATTTTTCTCCTCGGACTCTGCAAACATGAATTCTTAGATTAACCACACACTGGGACCATTGTGCTTTTGTAAAGACATCTGAGTTCAATTCTGATTCCCCATTATGGGGTTTTATTTATTCCTTCACAGTGATAGCAAAGGCGTGTCTCCACCGCTGCTAACTGAGGAGCTCTGAGCAAGCTATTTGCTGTGTTTTAGGTCTCACTGCCCCCCCCCAAAAAGATCCATGTCATGATGACTTGTTCCCCCAGATGGTCGAAGTTGGGGCCTAGTAGGAGATCATTAGAGATCATCAGTGCCCCTGAATTGGTCTTTGATCCTGGGCCATGAGGTGAGCAATCCCCCTCCTCACCCTGCCTACAATAGGAACAGTTAATCAAGAACTATGGTGCCAAACAACTGTTCTCTTTTAGAGTTGGTAGCTCCAGTACTCTCCTGTTTCGGTGATGGAGAGTTGACTGACACGCTTCTTTAACCTGTTGTGCTTAAGTTCTGCAAACTGGAGAGGCTGTAGGCTCATAAAGTAGCTGAGATGGCATAGAAAAAAAAAGTGACAAGGTGGCAGGGGGCACTGTGAGAGGCCCTCCAGGAACATGTTGCATGATTTGGGCTGTCAAAAGAAGGACCAATGCTATTAATACTATCCAGAGAGCCTTGTTTGGGAGAAGAGAATAGAAATATCCAAGTTAGTGAAATACAGAGTTCTAGTGTCTGTAAATGAAACCCAGAACCTAGCATCTGTGTCCCATTCCCCACCTTCCTCGGGCACCGCACTCGCAAAACAGTAAACTTGGTGGGGGTGAAGGTAATGAGGACAGTCGTGAAAGAGCCGTGCAAGCCCTGTTTACCCAGGGACACTGACCAGAAGAATTTACCGTAACTACATTGCCGGTGCTGCAAACTCGGCCCAGGCTGTGACTTGCCTGAGTTCACAGGGCCCCTGTCTCTTGCCTGTGTGAGTTCTGTCCTATGCCGCCCATTCCACCTGCTGCTGGCTGCCGTACCGTGCCGCATGCCACCCTTCCACAGTGTATCCACAGCTCAGTCGAGCTACCACAGCCAGCTCTCAGATGAGTCCTCCAGCCGCGTTCATAATCGCGCTAGAACAAATGAAGTTTCTGACAGTTCATTTATTTCCCTGATCTATTTCAGATGTCTCCCCAGACAAAGCGCTGGGTTAGTCCTGCCGGTTGTCCTGAATCAGATATTAGGTGAGAACACTTCCGGACACTCATCACTGAGGGGTGCATTAATTGTATTTGCACACAGTTAGAAGGTTCAGCAACCTTTTGAGCCTGTAATTTTTCTACTTCATTAAACTCAGTGGTCATACTGAGATGTTTAAATGAGCTATTTCTGTGGATCCCCTTAGAGCTGGTACACTCACACCTGTACTCAGAACTATAGAGGATTCATCAATCCGTGCAGAGTAAGAGAAATACATGACGCAGACAGACGGCTTAGTCAAATGCTCCCTTTTCCAGATTTTAAATAATTTCATACAAGTGTTTTTTTTTTTATTTTTAAAGTTGGCAAGTCTTATTTCTCCTTCCATAGGTATAAAACTTTAGGAATCATATTTCCACGTGAGCGTCTGTCCCAAGTATGGAGCACATGAGAAATCCACTGAGGTCAGGAGGGCCCACAGGAGAAGTTATTGGCTGAATGAAAAACAAAATTCTGATGTGACTGTCATGGTTCCCACTATATCCAATCCGTGGGCAGCTCTTGAACTGAGGAATCCGTAGCTGTGACTGGAGTGCTACTGTTCATGGGACTCTCTGGGCTGCTGACTACCCAGCTGCCTTCACATGAAGAAGAGAGGTACCCCAGTACTAGTGATAAGGATGTAGCATCTGGAATCAGATAGATTCAGGTTTCAAATCTGCCCCTGCTACTTACGAACACCAGGATATAAAAAGTCTGCCCAATCTTGAGACCTCTAGTTCTTCTGACAATTTCAAGAAGTCGAGAAAATAACAAATATAAAACCTTCAGGACTTTTTCCAAGCCTGGCAGACAGAACTGGCTGTGTGTGTGTGTGTGTGTGTGTGTGTGTGTGTGTGTGTGTTGCCTTTATTATTGCAGACCAGACGGGATAAAGGGGCAGGATCCACCCTGGGATCTGCTGACCTTCTTGATGAAGAGTTAACTCTTTCTGTTCTAGCCACTGGAGTACAGTACTGTAAAGGGTTTGAGGACACATGACAAACAAAGCCTCACTTAGTGGCTTCAGACAGCACGTTTTTATTTTCTGGAGTTATGCTGGTTATGAGCCTGGTCACTGCTTAACCGGATCCCCTTGTTCAGGGTTGTACAGGGCTGCAGTCAGTGTGGGCAGGCCTGTCACCTTGTCTAGAGACTAGGATTAAAAAACAAAACAAAACAAAACAAAACAAAAAACCCTCCATCTCTAGACTCACTCAGGTCCCAGCAGATGTTGGATCCCTTCCAACCATAGGACTGAGGACATATTAACAAAACCAAAAGCTGTTCCTGGCTCCTAAAGGCTGTCTGTTGTTATTGCTGTGTATGCTTTCTAGAAGACTTTTCACAATGTAGCTACCTGCTTCTTCAAAGACTGCAACAGAAGCCAGCAAGGTGGCGCATGCCTTTAGTCCCAGCACTCGGATAGGCAGAGACAGTTGAATTTCTATGATTCCGAGGCCAGCCTGATCTACATAGTAAGTTTTAGGAAAGTTAAGACCATTACACAGAGAGATCCTTTCTCAAAACAAACAAACAAACAAACAAACAAAAGGCAGCAACAGAGAAAACAGAAACCTATTAGATTTTCCCATCACTTTAATTTTTTTTATATTCTACTTGTCTGGTCAAAAGCAAGAAATTGATCCCTCTTTTACTCCAGACAGGAAAGGATAATAGGGTGACACAGGAGTCTGTCTGTTACAACAAGGAGAACCCACACAGGGTAAGAATTACAAGTAGAGCCGATTACAGGCGAGGTCTGTGTTTCACAAAGTCTGTCTGGCTTGTGGCTGCCGTCCTCAGCATTACGCTATATTCCTGATGAGGTCTCACTCTAACCTTAATGCATCCTGTTGTGATCCTCGGATTCTCGAGGTTGAGAGACTGAAATGACAAAAAATCATATGCAATCAGCAAGGAGGCTGCGGTTTTTTGTTATTGAGACATCCAGGGAGATACATGCACTTCCTGTCCTTTTGAGCAGCCAGAGCACCTTCCTTGTTTGGCTTATGGTTAGGTCACGTCATCTTCAATAGCAGCTTCAGTCAAGCTCTCACATTTCATTAGACTTCCTGTTTGAGCCTTGTTTTAGTAGCTTCATGATTCTATTGGGTACATCTCTTTAAATCCGGATAATCTGTTCCCCATCCCCCTTTTTTTTGTTTGTTATTGTTGTTCTTCCTCTCTTCTTGTTGTTTGGTTGGGTTTTCATTGTGGTTGTTTGGGTTTCTGTTGTGGTTGTTTGGGTTGCAGAGGGGGGTTGGTTGGTTGGCTATTTGGTTCAGTTATTGTGTTTTGTTTTGTTGTGGTTGTAAGTTTTTGTGTTTATTTGCTTGTTTGTTTTACTTTTTAGCCAGGGTCTTAGCACATAGCCCCACTGGCCTCGAGCTCACTATGTAGACCAGGGTGCTCTTGAACTCACAGAGATCTACTTGCCTCTGTCTCCCAAGTGTTAGAATTAATGCCATGTGCTATCCATACCAAGCCTCTACTTATGTTTTTGTAAAGACTTAAATTGTATGTGTATTTGTGTTAGTATGTGTGTTTGAGTATAGGTACCAACAGGGATCAGAAGCAACAGATCCCCCTAGACTGGAGTTAGAAGTGGCCATGTCCTGACCACTATGGGTGCTGAGAACCAAACTCAGATCTTTTGCAAGAGCAATACAATCTGTTAACTTCTAGGCCATCTCTTCAGCTCCAATAATGCTTATTTTAATAAGAACTCTTTAGCACACTGAATTCTGTTTGCAAACACAATTCCCCATTGTCTTGTAAGGAAATTCCCACAGGTACAGAGATTAGGATTTGGACACTGTTTGGCCATTATTATCCACACTAAAAACCAGATGAGGAAGGTCAGCCACCTCTGAATTACCCATTCTTCCTGATAATTCGGATATACACTCCATTTGAGGGCAATGGTCTACACCAATAGGAATCTTTTAAAATAAAGATGTATAAACACTTGGCCACTGGGGAAGGTTAAGTAGAAATTTATTGTGATGGTTAAATTGTATTTTAAAAAATATTCAAGAGTTTCTCAGGAGTGAGTGAAGTTTCCGATCAGATTTCTGAAGCTTGCATTCCAACCTTCTAACACTAGATTCAGCAAACTCCTCCCTCCATGTTAATGCATTTGAAATGCTCCGGAGAAGGTGGAGTTGGAAGATACGCTAAGGCCACCGATAATATGCAGAGATGATGGATCACAGAAAGACACACCTTCTCGTCCTATGAATGGGGATGTAAATCATGAGATTTTTACAGGTAGCGCACATCAGAATGCTTTGTAGCTAGCAATAAACACCCCTCAAGCAGACAGTGTGGATTCTAGTTATGTGAATCACAGACACTCAGGGCTCCAAATGCACGTAAGTCATTGGAGGTTCCCTTGCATAGAAGCATCTGCCTGGCCAAGTTATTACCAAGTATGACCTAGTATAGCAACTTGAAGCCTGTCTTTGAATGCTACATAAGGTCTGTCACATATCTTGTAGGAACTAGATGAGGGTGGTGTTTTTGTTTGTTTGTTTGTTTGTTTTTCTAGCACCATAACTTTCTTTTTTATCGGTTCAGAGTACTTCCTTGCTTAAATGAGAAAAGATGTAGAAAGACTATATTATGTTGTAATACCTGTTAAAAAACTGAACTCTGGCCATCGTTATACCAAGAATAAACTCATTGTTCCCATTTTCAGTTGCAGCCTTGAGGCAGTAGATTAAGGAAGAAGACATAAAGGTTAGCCGCATCAGCACCACCTGGACAGTTTACAAAAGCACAGCTTCCTTGGCTCTACCCCAGATATTTGGTTTAGGGGATGTATCACACAGTGCTCAGGAAACCAAAAGGAGAAAGGTAGGAGTTGATAGAACAGTAATGTAACTCAAATTCACTTTTTCTGAAATTCAACCCAGAGAAGCAAAATGGATTAGGTAAATGAAGATCATTCAGATGACAGTGAAGAAAAGCATGGCCCAAATTCCTCATCTGCATTTCTAGCTAAGGGCTCATAGACCCAGACTCACATAGTACATTCAGCCTAAGCAACTGAGTGGATTCTTACCCTGTTGTAGGATTCAGTGAGCATATGCAGCATGCTGAACTAGGGTAACCCTTTATGGTGTCCTGCTGGACTTAAAGCCAGATAGGGGCTATGACACATATTTGATATTAAACAACCACTAGAAACAGGAGAGAGACCTTATCAGCAAATAGGAGATGGCTGGTGATTCCTAAGAAGAATCAGGTTAGCTGGAGGTATGAATTGCAGGTTCACCCATCACAGACTTCAGGCTTGGATGCCAATAGGGCCAGGGAGAGCGAGAAACAAAGAATAGTAAACAGCTAACAGAGGGGCCTCCAGACAACTTTTGTCACACAAGCTGTACAAGTCCACTAAAGACCTGGGCACGCCTCAGAGAGAGTAGCCGGAAGAGGAAGCAGGCAGAAGGAAAAGAGCTTGAGCATTCTCTAAAAGAGAGCTCCAGTCAGCAGCTCGCACAAAGACTGAAACAACTACAGTCAAAACTGACGTGTGTGTGTGTGTGTGTGTGTGTGTGTGTGTACATCATCTATATTTTTGTGTGTGGTGTATGCATGTCATGAGGCAGCTATGGTGTCTATACTACTATGAGACAGTATCTTCTGTCGCTGTCTGCCTTATTGTCTTGAGACAGGGTCAATCACTGAACAAGAAGCTGACTGTGGCAGCGAGGCTGACTGACTGGACTTTTAGGATCAGCCTGTCTCTACTGGGATGAAGGACACACGCGACTATCACTGGCCTTTCAGGTGAATACTGGGGATTTGAACTCAGTTTTCTGTGTTTTTAGAGCAAGCATTCTCATCCAATGAGATCTCCCTGTCCTTCATAAAGATAATTTATTGGCAATGATCAAGATTTTATTGGGGCTGGGCACAGGAGCACATGCCTGTAACCCTAATACTCTGGTAGGCAGAGGCAAGCAGATCTCTGTGAGTTTGAGACCAGCCTGGTCTACAAAGTGAGTCCAGGACAGCCACAGCTACACAGAGAACCCTGTCTTGAAAACACACAAAAAAAATTTATTGGGTATGAAAATAATGGTAAAATTGAGGTCCAACCTTTGTCAATTTCTGTAGAGCAGTGGCCTTTGGTACTGTAAAGAGGATTTAGAAATTTCTAGAGGACATAGTGGCAGTCCCTAAGTTCTGTGGGTGATCACGCTGAGATATGCTGTGTCTCAGCTCTAGTGAATGAAGATGAGCACAAATTAACACCTGATAGGTAATAACCATCCTTTCTCCAGCCCTAGGAATAAAGTAAAACAGTTGACTTTAATTCGAGTGGTTAGCAATTCAGCCATGTATTTGTCCAGCCCCTGTGTAAAGTGAGGCTACAACGATTAGTGTTCTACTGAAACATTCAAGGAAAGAAACAGTTATCAATCTTTCGATGAAGATTTTTTTCAAAAGTCTTCACTTAAAGGCTACATTTCTGGGTTTTATGGGAAACACAAGATAACTTACGGTGTACACATCGTTTACTAACAGTACTGTTACTGTGACTTGGAACCTTCCAAATTGCAAGAACAACCAGAAAATTTCTTCTGGTCCCCATTGTAGTGTGACTCTCAAATGCCCATAGGCTGGCAAGTGGCACAATGTAGTTCTGAAACTGCTTTTTAATTTTAAATCAGTGTAATAATCTATTATCAAATCACATTATAATAAAAAATACTATCAGTGCTACAGTTGGATTAAAAACCTAGAATGCTCATATGTGCTTAATATGTGGCTATAGAGAAATTAGACAGCTTTACCACCAAAATCTTAGCTTGGCATGTGTTTGTTCTTTCTAATACAGAGCCCTTTACCTGGGGTCCATGTAATGATTGGCTCATCCTAAAGAATTCAATAAATGCCACATCATTATGGTTATCCTATCTAGTGGTGCACCATAAACCATCCATTAGTGAAAATGCTTGGGAATGGGGCATCTCTTTCAGTTCACTGAATTTCCTGGTACATTCCAGCTCCCATGGCAAATGCTTTTCTCCTCACTCTTGTAAGGAATCTGTCAAAAACGCATTACTCCACATTACAGTGTGTCAACAATGAACATTTGATAGTCACAGAAAATTACTTCTTTTGTTCCTCCTTTTTTTTTTCATCTGTCTAAACACTGGTTCTACCATAGCACTGGATATTCAATGTCGATTATTACTTCAAGCATACAAAGTGTAACTTGCTTCTTTTTCCCTAACACTGGAATACAGCAAAATACCTCAGCTAGCTGGAAGTCTATATCAACTAGGTATCTCTCTAACATATATTATTATAATCACTCTTTAAGATCAAACTCGCAAAGCGTCAGTTTTTATTTCAACAATAAATAAACAGGTAAAAACATCATGCCTTATAAACTTACACAGGCACCTCTGTAGAGGTGAAGTCTCATTCCTGAAGACTTTACAGTCAGAGCTATAATTATAGCCATGAGAATGCGAGCCTTGGCCTAAGACAGGTGTTTTCCTTCTTTTCAGATATTTATCTTAATGTGCTGTACAGTTGAGCCTATAAAAGTCGGGTGAGAATTTCACTAGGGCAGACTTGGGCTGGACCATGAAATGCACCCAGCTCTGTGTTCGCCCTGCATCTGTGTGAGCCGTCAGTGTATCTTCTAGAAACACAAGGAAGGATCTCAGTCCCTGTAATGTGTGTGCATGGCTATGCATACACATATGTACATTTTTAAAATAATGAATGACTATTTATAAAGAATTCTAAAGCATGTACTTCATGCTTTGAACTCTATTCTCAGATACTGAAGGGATTTGAAATCAACTGCAAAGTGAGTTCATATCTTCAGAAACATTAGTCTCCTGGTTAAAGGAAATGGGCACCTGTGAAATTCTTAAAGAAAACTGTTCACTGCTGGAACTCTCCAGTACCATGCTCACAGATTTCCTGAAACAGGGTAGAAATTTGTCACCGACCCTGAAGCAATTTGCAAGAGTCATGTTTTTAAATACAGTCTAGGTCATGCAACTCTGAACACCAGAGATATAGTCCCTTCTTTTTTATTAATTTTTTTATTTTTTATATTAATTACAGTTTATTCACATTGTATCCCAGCTGTGGCCCCCTCCCTCATTCCCTCCCAATTCTATCCTCTTTCCCTCAACTCCTCCCATGCCCCTCTCCAAGTCCACTGATGGGGAGGTCCTCCTCCCCTTCCATCTGTCTCTAGCTTATCAGGACTCATCAGGACTGGCTGTAATGTCCTCCTCTGTGGCCTGGCAGGGATGCTCCCCCTGAGTGAGGAGGTGCTCAAAGAGCCAGCCACTGAGTTCATGTTAGATACAGCCCCTGTTCCACTAACTAGGGAACCCACTTGGACACTGAACTGCCATGGGCTATATCTGAGCAGGGGTTTTAGGTTATATCCATGAATAGTCCTTGGTTAGAGTATCAGTCTCAGAAAAGACTACTGTGCCCAGATCTTTTGGAACTGTTGCTTTCCTTGTGGAGCTCCTGTCTTCTCCAAGAAATATAAGAGTCCTGTCTTACCTTGCATAAATTTTCAACTCTGTGAGTTTCCATGCATCTGTCTACAGACTACAGACTCAGACTCCTCTTGGACCAAAGCCTCCTGGTTCCCTAGCTGTCAACACCCTATTCCTTACAACTTCTCCTGAAAGTATCTGACAACCCCCACTTTGGAACCTTCTCAAATGGTTTATTCTTCTCCTGTAGTCCCTTCAATGCACCTATTATATAAAAATTCATATTTCAAGTATGGCCCATGGATACCAACATGGCCCGCTGCAGCAGCATGTAGCAGAGACATCAGCATAGCCTCCGGCCACAGTATAGATCACAAGCATCAACATGGCCTCAGGGAGCAGCACCAGCCACACACATCAACATAGGCTTGGGTGGTAACATGGACCTCTGGATACCATGTGGATGTCCATGATCAGGGCTGCCACAAGGGACCATGTTGCTATCTGTGGTCTCTGCTGCCCTTGGAGGCCATGTTGGGGTTCAAGGTCTGTGCTGCCACAGAAGGCCACAATGAGGTCCATAGTCCTTAATACTGCAGAAGACCATGTAGATGTCTGTGGTCCGTATAGTTATGGGAAGCCATGTGGAAGTCCGTGATTTGTGCTGCCACTGGCTGTTATGGATAAGCTTCTGTTGAAGTGGTATCAGTGACTTCAGACTCATAGCTGAGGAGATGCATTGAAGGCTTCTGCAACAACCCTACAAACACACCATACACAGTCCAGCAGCAGCGGCGGTGGCAGCGGCGGAAGAAGAAGAAGAAGAAGAAGAAGAAGAAGAAGAAGAAGAAGAAGA
>NW_026587556.1:4780268-4896405 GCF_907164565.1 Psammomys obesus
GAAGAAGAAGAAGAAGAAGAAGAAGAAGAAGAAGAAGAAGAAGAAGAAGAAGAAGAAGAATAGAAAGAGGAAGACGAAGAAGAAGAAACAGTCTAGACAGTAATCCATTGAAGAGAATCTTAAAATTTATAATAAAGATGCAGAAGTACAGCTCTTTATGGTTGATGGCTTCTACTTGGGGAGTAGGGTAGGAAAGGACTCAGTTATCGTTAAGGGGATGGCCACTGGGAGTTTGACCATGCTTTGATGAGTATATGGGAAACACAAATTGTACTTGGTGTGTATTTTTTCCCTTAGGTTTTTTTAGGGGAAGGGCACAAGGGTGTAAGAGTGGACCTGGAAGGAATGGGAAGTGAGTGTGATGGGGTGCATTGCATGAAATTTCCAAATAATCAATTATCTTGAATAAAAATTGTCATTCCTCTTTGCAACACAGAGAGACCATCACAAAAATCTACAACCAATCAAAATGTAGAGATGTGGAGGCCAGTCCCAACTAATACATAGACAGCACAACGCCTGCACCTAACGTCCAAGAAACACTGAGGAAGAGGAGGTTGGAAAGATTGGAAGGCCAGGGGAAAAGGGGAGTATTCTGTGAGATTGTGTCTCATAATAATATCGGAAGCCACCCTCATAAAGTCTCACTTACATTACTGCATAGACGTGAGCTGAAGAAGGATGATGCAATAGACATTGTATTGTGAATGGGAGGATCAAGAGACCTACATAATCAACAAGCAAATAAGGAAAGCTGAGCATGGGAGAGGGTCATTCCCGGGGAAGAGCACACTTACTGATTATCCAACACCAAATGATCAGCCCTGAAAATGTAGGTGCAAGTGACATGGTACACACTGAGCACTTTGTATTGGTATCGTTAACAGTACGCACATGTAGTGACGCAGCGGTGGCGCGCGCCTTTCATGGCGGCACTAGGGAGGCTGAGGCAGGCACATTTCTGTGAGTTTGAGGCCAGCCAGGTTTAGAGAAAGTTCCAGTACAGCTAGGGCCCCACAAAGAAATGCTGTCTGAAAAATAAATGGGGAGAGAGAGAAAGAGAGAGAGAGAATTTATACACATGGAACAACAACTAATGAAAAAGAGGCCATGAATTTTAAAGAGAGAAAGGAGAGAGATATGGGTGTAGGGGCATAGCATTGCACTATAATCTTTCTCTCCTCTTTCTCTCTGTCTCTCTCTCTCTCTGTGTGTGTGTGGTGTGTATACATGGAGATATAGATATATAATTTTAAAAAATCGGAAAAAAATGTCATTTTTCCACAATCTATCCTTGACTGATAGAGCAGCATGTGGTCTATCTAATTACTGACCAATTTTACTCTTCCATTATTTCTTCACTAAAGTCAGACTTTGTACCTAAATATGTACTTGAATATTTCCAATGGAAGAAGAGGAAAAAAAAAGACTCAAGTTATTTTCACTTAATTCTGTCTCCCTGGTGCCTCCCAAGAATGAATGAAGAAATGAATCAATTAGAAAACAGACAATGTGAGATAGACTGGTGAAAACTATTTAAATGCTACTGTTAACAACAAACACCCTTGTGAAATGTATTCATGAGACAATGTTATCTGCTTTGTGCGTTACTGAGAATGCACAGCTCTGAAGAGAAGACTAAGCCTTTACCAGTTCTGTGTGTGTGTGTGTGTGTGTGTGTGTGTGTGTGTGGTGTGTGTGTGATATGACTTGATCTATTTAAACTCTGTTGACCAATATCTTCTCATATGCAAAACAAGAAAAAAAAACCTGTCTTTTGTGTTTGTTTCAAATTTTAAAGAGTTAAGTAAGTAAAGCCATTAGGACAGACACCAGAGCACAATAGAAACAATAAGAACAGCTGTGCCTATGAAAGAATGACCTGGAGAGGACAGGAGCTCCACAAGAAGAGCAACAGATCCAAAAAGTTTGGGCACAGGGGTCTTTTCTGAGACTGATACTCCAGCCAAGGACCACTCATGGAAAATGGCCTGGAACCCCTGCACAGAGGTAGCCTATGGCAATTCAGTATCCAAGTGGCCTCCATAGTAATGCGGACAGGGACTGTCTCTGACATGAACTGGTTGGCCTGCTCTTTGATCACCTCCCCCTGAGGGGGGAGCAGCCTTACCAGGCCACAGAGGAAGACAATACAGCCAGTTCTGATGAGACCTGATAGACTAGGATCACAGGGAAGGAGAGGAGGACCTCCCCTATCAGTGGACTGGGGGAGGGGCACAGGTGGGGAAGAGGGAGGGAGGGTGGGGTTGGGAGGGGAGGAGGGAAGGATCTACGGGGGTGAGGATACAAAGAGAATAAACTGTAATTAATAAAAATAAATTAAAAAAAAGAACAGCTGTGACAGCTATTCTTAGGGCCAGGTGACTGGCAACTGAACTGGGTTGCTATGTTGGGAAAACAATTTAATCAGCTTCTGGGACTGGGTACCAGTGTCTTTATATACACAGATGAGAAGGAAGAGGACAGACTACACAGGGCAGTTAAGCTGTCTTCCGGTGTAAACTGCTTGTGACAGGATCTAGCATTGCATAGGAGGCAAGCCTCTGGCCAAGTCTCTGAGAGATTATCTGAGTTACGTTAATGTGGGCAGTAGTATCCCATGAACTGAAGTCCAGGACTGAATAAAAGTGAGACCGTGAGATGAACACCGGCATTTATCTTCCGCATTCACTGAGCGCTATATGACCAGCTGCTTCAAAATCCTACTGCCCTGACATCCCTACCACGAATGACTGTTCCTGGAGCTATGAGAGAAAACTCTGTTAAGTTGTTTTTTTGCTGTTGTTTACTACAACAGAAATAGTAGCTAATCAAGTGTCACAAATAAGCTCCTGTAAGCACCTCTGGCAATGGGCAAAGAGATTACTTGTTGGTGGCGCTGTTCTTATATCAGTCAAGGCCAGGGCAGATAGTAGTCCTTTGTTCATCTTAGTTTGATGCCTGGCTTGGTGGCCTAGGAACTTTTCTGCTTAGGACTCATAAAAATCATCAAATCCGGGCAGTACAGTGTGAGAGGAGGAAGACAGACAGAGACCTGAGGACTGCCATGTCACTCACAGACCTGCCCTCCAGTGCATGGCACAAGTGGGCTATAGACACCCTCTTGCCACCATACCACACAGCAGGCTGGAGGATGCCACCCAGGGGCACGCCAGCCACTTGGCCAGCTTGCAGCAGGAGCCACCACAATGTGTGGGTACGTGGTGGTCAAATGAGAGGAAAAGAGAAGCAGGGCGCCTTGGGCACTGTGAAGAGTTGTGGAACTGTAGATTCCAGGGTCGAGAGGAGTCGCCTCTGTGAGCAGTGGGGGAGGGAGGTGTGCTAGCGGGGGCCATGGTAAGATCTCAGCCAGAGCTGCCACTGAGAGCTATGTCTGAGTCAGTGGCTACACAACAGCAGTGGTCAGTGTCTATGTCTGTGGCTCATGTTACCTCTAGAGACCATGGGGATGGTCCTGGTTGGGACAGGCACCAGGGACCACATGATGTCCAGAGGCTCCACCTAACTGGCCCCATGCCTCAATAGATGCTGTGCTCTCACGAGCAGCAGCCCTGGGGAGAGCAGGCCCTGCATCTTGTCCAGGCAGCATAGCGGAGCTGACCCTGGTGGCCCCAAGGATGTGAGGGAGAGCTGACCCCACAACTTATCTGCCATAAGGACAGAGAGATGATGACCCCGCCCCCACTCCTGTCTCCATCCAGCAGCTGGAAAAGCTGCCCTCAGGGTCATGAGCTGAGAATAGCTACCCCTCAGCAACTGCAGCACTCAGGAGAGGGAGCCATACACCTAGTCAGGACAGCACATCAGAGCTGACCCTGGCTGCAGGGGTGCAGGTGAGCCAGCCCCATGGGTGAGAACGTGAGAGAGCTGGCCCTTCCACTTGTTTGCCTTGAGGTGTCATGGGTGTGGGCATGACGCCTTCCTCCCTCCCTCCTCATTGCTCTTCACCACCTGCATCAGTCCAGAGAGCTGGCCCCGGGATCCTGAGAGCAGGAGAGCTGCCCCTGTCCCTTACCAGCTGTAGCACTTGGGAGAGCAGGCCCTACACCTCACCTAGACAGCACAGTAGAGCTGGCCCTGATGGTGAAGGCACAGGTGAGTCAGCGCCAAGGGTGTAAGAGTGGGAGAGCTCACCCATCCCCTCACATCACTTGGGGGAGCAGGCCCGCACCTTGACTGGGCAACACAGTAGAGCTGGCTCTGGAGACATGGGTACAAATGAGCCATCCTTGAGGGCATGAGAGCAGGAGAGGTGACCCTGCCTTCTGCTGATGATGGCATTGAGTGGCCTAGCTGAGCATTGCTGGAGAGCTTGCCCTGGCTGATGCTGTGAATAAGGGAGAGCCAGCAATCACCTCAGCTACCACCCCGGCCCAGATCCAGGGCTTTGAATTGGCCTAGCCCAAAGTCTGTATCATCGGTGAATGGTTGGAATGCATAAAAAAGGCCAGTCCTGCTGTTCCAAAGTTGCAGAATCTACATGACGAGGGCAAACAAAAACAGGATAACCAGAAAAAGCTCCAATCAGGATCCAATAGTAACTGTGTCACAGAAGCCAGAGAACTTGAACTAGACCAATGACTTACTGCAATAAACGTTTTCAAGTGAAGATATGTAGACAAAGCGATATGCTGTGGGACATACTGTGACACACTACAGCTTCCACGATGAGATGTTTTCTATGTTATGTTTTGTTTAGTGTGTGTGTGTGGTGTGTGTTTTATTTTGGGAAGGATGTTGCAAGGCCAGAAAGCAGATACTAGGAGATGAGTGGGACTCAGGTGCGTGATGTGAAACTCATAAACAGTCAAAAAATTAAAATAAACAAAAATAAAATAGCCTGTAAGCTAAACACAAAAACAATTCTGGCATAATGAAATGTTTGTCCTTGGGAAGTCGTCTATTTCTTATACTTAAAATCTTAGGGTCATCAACTATCTTTCATTCTTCCTAAATGGTCATTCTACTTTATTTTACAGTTTTATACTTCAGTTAGTATATAAAGTCAACTGTTCATTTCTCTTTTTTAAGTTTCTGTATAAATAAAGCTTAATGTCTTATCTATGCTATTGAACAAGTAGTTCAAAATTAAAATAGGAGAATTGATTGGAATTTTGGGTAAAATATGTGTGTTTTCAGCATCTTTTTAATAGAAGTGTACTGTTATTTTGTTATTATTCATTGTTATGTCCTCTTCCAAAACTGTGAAACCTGGGTATACTTTTTAAACCATTGGCAGAATTTCTGGGAAAATTCTTTGTTACCTACTTACTCTTCAGTGAGCATTATTCCATAAGGGTATTAGTATGAGTGTATACCAATGGGTATAAAGTAAAAATATTGAACTCTAGACATAATTTGTGTTTTCTCAGTGGTGCCAGAAATTTAATCCTTCCTTCACCAGTCACATCTGACCCCTTTGATAGTTGTTTAATTGTTTGGGTTTTATAATATAATACAAACAATTTGATATTAGATACAACATTGACTACTCTGACCTCCCTCACTTATCACAAAGAGCAGTTTGTGAATTATAAATTCATGTCATTATTCTAATACTTTTTATGCCGCTCTCTCAGTTACCATTTTTTGTCTTGCCTTCTGTGCAAAACAGACTATTGGGTGTTAAGGAGCCTTCGCTGTACCTGATGGAGTAGAACACTGACATTATGTGATCATTGTCATCCCTCTCATTGTTAATAATAATCATCTTAGGCAGGAACTTGACATTTCTAGATGTTCTGTAATCACAAAATAATAATCACAGCAATGTCCATAATATAATGAGAAATATAATGATCATTCATTAACACAGTCATTCATAATCTCAACCATTATCACAGTATGTTCCACTCTGAAAGTGAGACATTAATTTTCAGCGAGAATGCAAGAAATCTCCCAACTCAAGGGAATAGAGTGAAAATAAGACATGTAAGGAAATTTTATTTTAGACTTGTTTGAAGAATTAATTGAAAATAAAACTAAAAATCACAAAACTTTTACTCAATCATTTGCCTGAGCCATAATACAAAGATGAAATTTCTAAATTGTTGGAAGTAGTCAATGTATTGTATCTTCTTCCCAACTTTTCTTCAAAAAATATTTTGTCAAATAATGTAGAAGACAGAGCACCAACTTGATATCTCCTGTCACCAAATAAAACTTCTAGTACCAGAAATGGGTTACATCTAATTGAGCAGGGGTGATATAGGAACCCAGGCTATTTGCCAAGACTATTCTGCCTTTCCACAAACAACTGATGGTAAGGCCATATTACTGAAGATTTCATCCCCACAACTCATTGAACATGGAGAAGTTGAGCTGGTTCCTATCTAGAGCCTTCAGCCCTACAGAAGTCCTGGAAGATATTCTGTACATTACCAGAGGAAAAAAAGGAAGTACCACCCAGCTACAAACTCTTTGATCTACAAGCTATCCAGAAGCTATCTCTGATAGTCATTTGTAAAGGAAAAATTCATTTTCTCCAAGGAAGTCTCACTGGTGAAACAAACAACTCTTAAGGGGAGGTACCAAGCTCAGTAGTAGATGGCCAGCAGAATACGAGCTCAATGGAATTTTTTGGAGGTTCATCTCATAATGTTAAGTCAGGACATTTTGTTTTCCTGCCTTTTGGGTCCTTTGTGTATATACTATGGCTTCCATTGGATTTTTATGGAATTCCTCTGTGTGTAAGCCTGTGTGTCTCTGAATCTATATGCTTTTCTTGAGTCTGTTTTTTTCTCTTTATGTATGTTAGCTTGGTCTTTTTATGGGACGCCTAGCAATGGGAGAAGGTGTATTTCTGACTCCTTTGCCTGCTCTTGGGACTCTTTTTCTCCTATTGGGTTGCCTTGTGCAGTCTCAACATGAGAGCTTTGGCCTTGTCTTATTGTATTTTGTTTTTTCCTGTTTGGCTGTCATTTCTTGGAGGCCTGGTCTTTTCAGAAGAGGATACAGAGGGGGGAATAGATCTGGGAGAGAAGGGAGCTGGGGGAAGGAAGGATGGAAGGAATGGAGGAAGTGGAAAACTGTGGTCAGGATGTATTGTATGAGTGAAGAATCTTTTTAAAAAAAAAAACAAAAAACAAAAAATAAAAAATGAATATAAATTCTTTTTCTTATACAATATACCCTGATTACAGTTTCCTCTCCCTAACTCCTCCAAGGTCTTCCCCACCTCAACAACCCACCATATCAATTCTTTCTCATTAGAAAAGAACAGGCTTCTCCAAAGGCCATGAACCAGACCAATGACTCATTACAATGAATATTCATGAATGAAGATGTATGGACAGAGGCATGGACACCGTGACACACTACAGCTTCCACGATGAGATATTTTATATGCTTTGTTTTGTTTACTTTTGCTTGTTTTGTGTGACTTTTAATTGGGGGGGGGATGTTGCAAAGGTGGAGGGTGGATACAAGGAGATGACAGGGAGATGAGTAACACTGGGGCACAAGACGTGCAACTCACAAAGAATCAGTTAGAAGTTAAAAAAATAAAAGAACAGGCTTCTAAGGGATAACAATTAAGCTTGGGTCACTTCTCCAGCTCTGCCCTCTGCAGCACACACTGCCTGTCTTCTAATCAGGTAGGCTTCACTCCAAGGCTGCTGCTGCTCTTGATGGTCATCCCATAAACTGGCATCTCCAAATGGCTGCACTTTCACCAGTGGCGTCCCTGGACTCCCACAGTGCCAAGCCTCAGCTGTTCTCCAAAGCGCCTTCCTGCCTTCAAAACCAGTACCACCTTGGTGAGTCTTACACTATCAAGTTCAGCTGCCAGCACAATGTACAATCTTGACTGCCTCTGAAACACAGCTTCTGTGTGCTGACTCTCAGAAAACACCTCCCAGAAGATTCCACCTCAATGATGCTTTTTTTTTTTTTGGTTGGTTGGTCGGTCGATTGGTTTGGTTTGGTTTAGTTTGGTTTGGTTTTGGTTTGGCTTGTTTTTTTTTTCTTAATCACCTTTAGTTTCTCAGCTCCAGCAGACCAGCATTGAAAATACCCCAGCAAAACGAACGTTTCACTTTAGTAGTTCTGGTAACTTGTTAATCACAGCTAATTCGTCAGTCCTAGCTGGCCAGAACCAAAGAATCTTAATTCAAAATGAGAAATGGGACTTTAGGAGGGACTCCAAGATGGCGGCGACCAGTGTGCACTGTTTCTGAAGGGCAGAAGATCTGAAACTCCGAAACTGTTGAGTGGACGGGCAGCTGCAGCCAGTTAGAGGGGACAACCCTTGAGCTGGGACAGTCTGGATCCAGGTCCCCCTCTCTTAGCTGCATCTGAAATACCAACACCCACTCTCAAACTGGTGGGCCTCTCTCATCTTCCTGAAGAATACTCCAGACTCCAGAGACAGATGGATCCATTCTGAAGGGCAGACTCTAGGAACACACAGCAAAGGCTGCTGGCCATCAGCTGGCTAGAGGCCGGGGTAAGAACACATCCAACAAAAATCAGGACATCATGGCTTCACCAGCAACCCCCAAAATCAATGAACATTTTAATTCATTGGAAACACAGGAATATTATTTTAAAGCTATTCATATCAAGCTATTAGAGGCATATAAAGAGGAAGTGAATAAAAAATAGATGTCATCATGGAAAAATGGGAATCCACATTCAAACAGATGAAGGAAATGGTGCAAGACATGAAAACAGAATTAGAATCAATAAAGAAAACACAAACAGATAAAAACCCTGGAGCTGGAAAACACAGAGAAAAGATCAGGAGCCACAAAGGTAAGCATCACCAACAGAATACAAGAGACGGAAGAGAGAAGCTCAGGCACTGAAGATTCTTGCAGAAATTGATACATCTCTCAAAGAAAAAATAAAATCGGAAAAGGCCCAAACAAACCATCCAAGAAATCAAAGGCGCCATGAAAAGACAAAATCTGAGAATAATAGAAAGAGACAGAAAAGAAGATTCCAGGCTCCAAGGTCCAGAAAATATTTTCAAGAAACTCATAGAAGAAATTTTTCCAACTTAAAGAAAGAGATGTCCATAAACGTACAAGAGGCCTACAGACATCAAATAGACTAGACCGAAAAGAAACTGCTCACATAAGATCATAGTCAAAATACTAAATCTACAGAACAAAGAAAAAAATATTAAAAGCAACAAGGGAAAAAGGCCAAGTAACATACAAAAGTACATCTATCCAAATCACACCAGACTTCTCAACAGAAACCATGGAAGCCAGAAGGGTCTGGGAAGATATCATGCAGACTCTAAGAGAACACAGATGTTAAACCAGACTCCTATACCCAGCAAAACTTTAAATCACCATAGAGAAAACAAAATATTCTATGACAAAACTAAACTTAAACAATACCGACACAGCAACCCAGCCCTACAGATGCTACTAGAAGGAAAACTCCAATCTAACAAAATCAACTACACCCAAGAAAACTCAGGACATAGATAACCTCACAACAAAAAAAAAAAAAAAAAGAGGAAAAGAAAAAAGCACACAAACACACTATCACCACCAACTCCACAATGAAAAGAACTAACATTCATTAATCACTATTACCTATCAACATCAATGGACTCAACTCTCCAATAAAAAGACACAGACTAACAAAATGGTTGTGGAAACAGGATTCAACATTCTGCTGCATCCAAGGAACACACCTCTGCAACAATGGCAGACATTACCTCAAAACAACCCTGAGATGTCACCTTACACCCATCAGAATGACTAAGATCAAACACTCAAGTACAAACACATGCTGAAGAGGATGTGGAGAAAGGGGAACCCTCTTTCATTGCTTGTGGGAATATAAACTTTGGAAATCAATCTGGTGCTTTCTCAGAAAATTGGGAATAGTGCTACATCAAGATCCAGCTATACCACTCCTAGGTGTATATCCAAAATATGCTCAACTATACAACAAGCGTATTTGCTCAACCTTGTTTGGAACAGCTCTATTCTTAATAGCCAGAATCTGGAAACAACCCAGATGTTCCTCAACAGAGGAATGGATACAGAAATTGTGGTACATTTACACAAATGGAATACTACTCAGCTTTTAAAAACAAGGAAATCATGAAATTTGCAGGCAAATGGTGGGAACTAGAAAAGATCATCTTGAGTGAGGTAATGTAGAAGCAGAAAGACACACATGGAATATACTCACTCATAAGTGGATATTGGCCATATAATATAGGATAAACATACTAAAATCTATAGTCCTAAAGAAGCTAAACAACAAGGAAGATCCTAGGGAAGATGCTCAATGCTCATTCAGAAGGACAAATGTGATACACATTAGAAACAAGGGAAGACAGGGCACAGGACAGGAGCCTAACACAGAAGGCCTCTGAAAGACTCTACCTAGTAGGGTATTAAAGCAGATGCGAAAATTTGGACATAGCCAAATTTTGGGCAGAGTGCAGGGAATCTTATGAAAGAATAGGGAAATAGAGAGTCCTGGAGGGTACAAGAGCTCCAAAAGGAGACCAACAGTGTAGCCCGCGTGGTCGTCTCGCCAGTAAGAACGCACACAGACACCAGGATCCTTCTGCAGCAAACTTTATTGCAGTCAAGCGATGAGAGGAGGAAGACCCCAAGCCCAGGAATGGCACTGCTTATATACACCCTAAGGTGGCGTGTGGTCTATGATTGGCTGCTTACTCATTACCTCACAAGACGCCCTGGGCTGGGCCAAGACTTGGCGCACTTTTGCCCTTGCACATGCGTAATATTACTTGTCTTCCAGGGTCAGAGCTGGATGTCGGCACCATCTTGTAATGGCATTTTGCCCGGGCATGCCCAAGTGGCTCTCCACATCTCCCCCTTTTTGTTTTATTAGAAGCTGACCAACAAACAAGAACACAACGGGCAGAAGTAGAGGTTTGATCCCTAGTGTGAAAAATGGGGCATTGTACTAGAGCCAGCTACAGGCCCTTCTTCACCTGTATGCGACTCTAGACCCGTCCCGTACCTTTTTCCAGGGGAAGGATCTTGGGTACAACCTTCATGCAATCAAACATGCTTCCCAGAGAACTGCCTATTATGAGCCTTTCTCTGTGTAGTGCTTAACCTCGCATCCCGAGTGTGAAGAAAATTAGACCATACCACTTGTGACACCCTTCCCTGTGCAATGGAGCTCGACTCCTAGGGGTGCATGGGCTGTCAGCGAAAGGCAGTCAGTTTTTTGTCAGCATTGAAAGCCACATTGCGGGGGAGGAACCCTGTTCCATGGCTGCAAACGCTTGAGCAATTACGACCTTGTCACGTTTTTGTTGGGCTTTGAGCTTACAGACCAACCAAAGTGAGAACACTAAACCGCAAACTAAGGCAGTGCCAAGCAGGCCTACCCCCACCCACTCTTTAAAGAAAGAAAAGGCTGAAGAAATCCAGGAGGAGAGTCCTTCAGTCAATGACAGGTCCACTCGTGTTGAGTTGATGGCTATCACTGCCGCTCGCAATGATTCGAGAGTCTCATCAAACTCTTCCGACCACTTTCCTCTGCAGGCACGTCCTTTGGGGAGTCATCTTCAGGTATCACAAGCTTCCGTGTCAAGCGTTCCGGTCACCAAAAGGGATTATCTTCTTCCTGTGGGAAAACACAGACAGCTCCCCTGGATCTTATTAAAATAGGATCCGGGCCTTTCCATTGACCAGTCAGGACATCTTTCCATTTGACCATTTCTTTAGGCCTATCGGGCTCCAGACAATGACGATCTGCTGCCAAACAGCCCTGACTGTCCAAATTTAGAAAATTAAGGGTGAAGAGAGCTATAGAGATAGTCACTCGTGATACTGAGGGCAGAGTCTCCTCGACTCCCCCTTTTTGTTTTATTAAATAAGATTTGAGTGTGCGATGAGCTCGTTCTATGATGCCTTGTCCCTGAGGGTTATATGGGAGACCTGTCAGATGGGTCACCCCCATCTGGCGACAGAATTGTCCAAATTTTTGAGAGGTATATGCTGGTCCATTATCAGTTTTAAGAATTTTGGGTTTTCCCCAGACACTCCAAGCCTCGAGGCAATGCTGAATAACATGGGCTGCTTTCTCCCCAGTTAATGGGGAAGCAAAAATAATCCCAGAACAGGTATCAATAGAAACATGCAAATATTGTAATTTACCAAATGATGGGATGTGAGTAACATCCATTTGCCAAATTTGTAATGGACGGATTCCCCTAGGATTAATTCCAACATGAGGCATAGGTAAGAATTGACAACAATTTTGACATTGGGTTACTATATTTCTAGCTTCTTTTCTAGTTATGTCAAATCGACGACGCAGCGTCTCAGCTGTGACATGAAACCTTTTATGAAACTCCTTAGCCATTTCCAATTTTGATAAGAGGGTGAACCCAATTAATTTTGTGGCTCGATCTGCCAAATCATTCCCATGGGACATAGGCCCCGGCAGGCCCGAGTGGGCTCTAATATGCGTAATAAAAACAGGGGATCTTCTATTAATCAAGGCAGAATGAATCCTTTGAAAAATTTTTGCAAGTTTACTAGATGACTTAATTAACCCAGCAGCTTCCAAAATCTTTGTTGCATTAACCACATAACAGGAATCCGAAACAATGTTTAAAGGACCCAAAAATTTCTCCAAAACGTCTAATACCACTTGACATTCCACAATTTGGGGCGAGGTTTCATGATATTGTTTGGAAACAACCTTGTTATTAACCACATAGGCTCCCACACCTGTCTTTGACCCATCAGTATACACTACTAACCCATCCCGAAGAGGTTCTGCGGAGGTGATGCGTGGGAACACAATTGCTTGCGTCAAAGCAAATTGTAAGATGGGATGTTTAGGATAATGATTATCTATCAAACCACCAAAGGTGGTGACTAGCACTGCCCAAACGTCTGAGGTAGCAGATAAAGTTTGGACTTGATGGGCAGTATAAGGCACTATCAGAGCCCTAGGTTCTCTTCCAAAGTGAGTGGTGGCTGCTTTTAAACCACGGAGGGCAAGTTGAGCAATTGCATCTGGATACCATTCAATAATTTTTGCAGGGGAGGCATTGGGATGTACCCACAGTAAAGGCCCGTCTTGCCATAGCACCACTGTTGGCAGATTTTTGGTCTTAAAGACACATAACTCAAAAGCTCTACTTTCATCTATACGTTTTAACTGAGCATCCTGCAAGGCCTCCTCCACCATGTTTAATACCCGATCCGCTTCGGGAGTCAGTGTCCGAGGTGAAGTAATATGAGCCTCTCCTTCCAAAATGTCAAATAGGGGCTTCAATTCAGCAGATGGAATTTTCAAAAAAGGTCTAAGCCAATTTACATCACCCAGTAATCTTTGGAAATCATTTAGCGTGTGCAAATGATCCCTACGGATCTCTATTTTTTGAGGAACTACATATTCTGGATAAATAACAGTCCCTAGAAAGGAACCTACTTCTGAAATTTGGACCTTTTCAGTAGCAATATGTAAGCCCCATCATTCTAGAGTTTTTCGTAGCAGAGGATATGCAGTCTGCAAGACAGCTAACTCCTTATGGCACAAAAGAATGTCATCCATATAATGGATCAACAGTAAAGAAGAAAATTGTTTTCTAACCGGTTCAAGGGCCATTTGAACATACAGCTGACACATGGTGGGGCTATTGGCCATGCCTTGAGGTAAAACTCTCCATTGATATCTTTTGTCTGGCTCATGGTGATTAACAGCAGGTAGAGTAAAGGCAAATCTCTGTCTGTCTCGTGGGCACAGAGGAATGGAGAAGAAGCAATCCTTGATATCTATAATTATGACTCTCCATTGTTTAGGCAGAGCGGAAAGTAAAGGTAGGCCTCGCTGAACAGAGCCAAGAAGCCTCATCTGTGCATTAATGGCCCTTAAATCATGAAGAAGTCTCCATTTTCCAGACTTCTTTTTAATAACAAAAATAGGTGTATTCCAGGGAGAAGTAGATGGTTCCAAATGACCAAGCTGTACCTGTTCTTTAACCAGCCTTGTAGCAGCTTCCAGCTTTTCAGAGGAAAGGGGCCATTGAGGAACCCATACGGCCTCCTCTGTGAGCCAAGATATGGGCATGGAACCCTCAATGGCAGCTAATGAAAACCCAGGCCTTGTTTCCCTGTATTACTTTCCTGTGAAATCGGGTGTAATCTCCCTTGTTCCTGTTTACCAAGGCCTTTTCCTTCCTTATAACCCATCCTTTTCATTATATCAACAGCTTGTTGAGAGTACTCATTGGTCAATGCCAATCTCAAGTCTTGCAAGATGTCTCTTCCCCAGAGATTAACAGGGAGAGGAAGTACATAAGGTATGAAACTTCCTGTCTGACCCTCTGGTACTTGCCAGGTCAACGGGCGTGAGCTGACTGCAGGGCTGGCTTCATATCCTAACCCTTGTAAGGAATGAGAAGATTGTGTAACAGGCCACGCCTTAGGCCACCAATTTGAGGAGATAATGCTCCGGTCAGCCCCAGTATCTAAAATGCCAGTGAAAAGTTTCCCCTCTATCTGTAATTGTAAGGTGGGCCTAGTTTTTAAATCAACCACCAAGTGAGCAAAGTCAGTTCCTGAAGAACCAAACCCTTCGTTGCCCCTTGTCATTCCTGTGGATGGGAAAACATCCTGCAAGCTTGGAAGGAGAACTAACTGGGCAATCCTATCTCCAAGGGAAATGGAAAATATTCCTTGCGGACAAGAACAAAGAACTTGAAGCCTTCCAGTATAATCCTGATCTATTATTCCAGGATGGATAATAAGCCCCTTTAGGGTAAGAGAGGAGCGTCCGAGTATCAGGCCAACACTTCCCTCGGGCAGAGGGCCCTCAAACTCAACTGGAACGGGCTGAGCACCCAATTGGGGCATCAATAAGAACTGGGAGGTGGAACGGAGGTCCAATCCTGCTGATCCTCTTGTTGCTCTACAGCTGGATAGACCCTCCTGTTGCCTGCTTGTGTCCCATATCTTTTGGGGCCCTGGGACCTGGGGTCCTGAAACCCGTTTTTTGGAATATTTTCATTCCTCTCATTAGGGGGGGCTTTATGCTGAATAAGTTTTCCCTGAATATCCCTAACTAAACGACATTCATTGGCCCAATGATTACCCTTCCTACATTTGGGGCACAATCCTGGAACTTTCTTTTGTGCAGTAGCACGGCAATCTCGCTTCAAATGGCCTGGTTTACCACAACTATAGCAGGTTTTATTGCCTCCTGGACCTGAGCAGCTCTTGCTCTGCAGGATAGCTGCTGCAAGGCCAGCATTGGTAAGTGGGCCTCCAAGTCCTCGGCAGATCTTTATCCAATCTGTAAGCCCTTTGTTCCTTCTAGGAGTAATGACTGTCTTACATTCTGGGGAAGCATTTTCATATACCAGCTGTTCTATCATTGGCCTAACTAGCTCCGGATCTCCAAATATTCTACCTGCTGCTTCTGTCATTCTGGCCACAAAATCTGAGAATGGCTTCTGAGGGCCTTGTATAATCTTTGTTAGGTGTCCTCCAGCCTCGCCCTTCTTTGAAAGGGCTTTCCATGCTTTAATAGCGGCAGCAGAGATCTGACCATATGCCCCCCAATCATAATTTGTCTGATTATGAACAAACTGGCCTTGCCCCGTTAGCAAATCAAAGGTCCATTGCCACTGATTGTCTTCTGCATGGGCATTGGCCCTTGCCTGAGTTTGGGAAGCATCATGCCACAAGGCTTTCCATTCTAAGTACTGTCCCATACTAGGGAGAGCAGCTTTTATGGTATTTTGCCAATCATTTGGAGTCATGGCCACACTAGCAAGTCTTTCAAGCTGCATGATTGTAAAGTTAGCATCTATTCCGTATTTGTTAACCAATTCAGCAAGTTCTTTAACAAGGGGATATTCTACCGGTGCATGAACACGGCCCCCTTCCGTGGCCTCAAATACAGGGAAGGCCTGCAAAAGCTTCCTTTTATCCCTTTTCGAAAAGAAGGAATCTAAACCGTGCCTCTCAACATAAGGTGGAGGGGCACTAAGGGTCAATGAGAAAGCCCCACGAATTCCAGCTCCTCCCCTCTTTTGCTCTCGATTTGGTGGTAACGGCTGCTCATCAGGGTGATACCTCTCTTCCTCATAGCGAGCTGCTTCCTCCTCTAAGTCCTCTTCCTCAGAGGGACTCACCTCCTCAGATTCAGAACTACCAAGCCCCAAAGCCTCCAATTCTTTTATTGGATAAAGAGGCTTCTTTTTTGGGTTTTTCTTTCCCTTTTCACCTTTCTCTCCCAGGGCGTCCTTTCCCTTGTCTATCCTGTCTGTGGATTTACCGTCCACAGAAGGGCCTTTTTTCTTAGAGACGTCTCTTTCTTTTTCTTTAAGGGCCCTTAACCTTTTATACCGTTCTGTTTCTGACATGCTGTCTTATATTTCCTCTAACACCCCTTGGCCAGCTGCCACAGATGAGTGGCATTTCTTATCTTCTAAGCAAGATTTTAAAACCAAAAGAAGGAGAACGAGCGCTACTATCACAATAGGGAAAGCTACAAGAGCTCCTGCCAATTGGGGTGAAGGATGAGACAATTCAAGACCAAACATGCCTCTCAGAACTTACCTTAGTGCTGCAGTTCTGAATCCTCCCCACGAGCAGGGGGTCTCCTCAGGGCCGGAGATGAAAGACTGCCCTGGCATCCCGGGTTTCGGCACCAGTTGTAGCCCGCGTGGTCATCTCGCCAGCAAGAATGCACACAGACACCAGGATCCTTCTGCAGCAAACTTTATTGCAGTCAAGCGATGAGAGGAGGAAGACCCCGAGCCCAGGAATGGCACTGCTTATATACACCCTAAGGCGGCGTGTGGTCTATGATTGGCTGCTTACTCATTACCTCACAAGACACCCTGGGCTGGGCCAAGACTTGGCGCGCTTTTGCCCTTGCACATGCGTAATATTACTTGTCTTCCAGTGTCAGAGCCGGATGTCGGTGCCATCTTGTAATGGCGTTTTGCCCGGGCATGCCCAAGCGGCTCTCCACACAACAGAACCAAAAGGAAAAAAAAAAAAAAAACCTAAGCCCTGGGAACTCTGCAGAGATTTATACCCCACCCATGGACAATGCATGGAGAGGACCTAAAATCCAGGCTCAAATACAGCCCATAGACTCAGTTTCCAATGAGGTCCCTAGTAAGAGAAACAGGGGCTTTCTCTGGCATGAACTCAATGGCAGGCTCTTTGATCACCTCCCCCTGGGGAATGCACCCTTTCCAGGCCAGAGAGAAAGACAATGCAACCAGTCCTGATTAGACCTGATAGCCTAGGGTCAAAGAGAAGGGGAGGAGGACCTTCCCTTTCAGTGGACAAAGTGAGGGGCATGGGAGAGAAGGGGAAGTGAGGGTGAGATTGGAAGGAGATGGGGGAGGGGTGACAGCCTGGATACAAATTGAATAAATTGCAATAAATGATAATAAAAACATTAAAAATAAAAAAATAAAAAGTAATAAAAAAAGAGAAACACACACAAATGAGAAATAGCCCAAATAGAGTCTTTACTGCTCTCTGAAACTTGACAAGCCAGACCTCCATCTTCTACATTGATTTCAATATTTTTATCTTTCAAGCTCCTACAGAACAGCTCACTAAGCATTGAACATTCAATGGCTTTTCTTGCACAAAGTTCCAAAGTCCTTCTACCATCCTTCCCAAAACACATGGTCAGGTCTGTCACAGCAACACCCCACAATCCTGGTACCAACTTGTCGTTGTTAGGGTTATTATTTCTATGATGAAACATCATGAGCAAAGCAACTTGGAGAGAAAATGGTTTATTCAGCTAATGTTTCTACATCACAGTTCATCATCAAAGGTAGGACAGGAACTCAAGCATGGCAGAAACCTGGAGGCAGCTGCTGATACACAGGGTATGGAGGAATTCTGCTTACAGGCTTGTTCCCCATGGCTTGTTCAACCTGCTTTCTTTTAGAACCCAGGAGCACCAGCCCAGGCATAGCACCTTCAACAATGGGCTAGGCTCTCCCACATCAAGCACTAATTACAAAAATACCCCACAACCAGATCTTATGGAGACATTTAAACCCAAACATGGCACCATTATTAAGACCAAGAACCTAATGTTATATAGGTCATAGGCCCCAGAGGAGAGCATATTACTCAGCTAAATGGACATAGTATTAAACTAATCCTTCTGGCTACCCAGCCAGGCCCTGCACAAAATACTTAGGTTATCTGCAGACGTCCTTAGCAAAAATAAGAGTGGTGGAAGGATTCACATTCCAGTTTTCAAGATATATCACAGCATCATAGTAATAAAAATAGTACGATAACGGAGCAAAAACAAACATGTAGACCAAGAGAACAAAATAAAAGAGCCAAGTGTAAGTACACGTAATTATAGCCATCTAGTATTTAACAAAATTGTCAAAAAAAATCCACGGAAATAAAGGCAGGATCTTCAACAAATGCTGGAAAACTAGATGGCCATATGACGAAGAAAAACAATTAGATCCTACATTTCAGTTTGCACAAAAACTGACTCCAGTTGAGTCAAAGACCTAAATATTAAACATGAAACACTGAAACTTCTGAAAGAAAACACAAGCAGTACCCTACAAGATACAGATTTAGGAATGGTATTTCTTCATAGATCTCTATTTGTCCAGGAATAAAGACCAACAATTTACAGGTGAGACCCAATAATATTAAAAAGCTTCCACATAGCTAAGGCAGCAACTAATCAAATGCAGAGGAGATGCATGCAGTGTTAAAGGGTTTTTGCTATCTGTATGTCTGATGCTGTGTTAATATCTTAAATACATAAAGAACTTAAAGGGTAGAGTCACGACAAAATTCAACCCATTTCTTTAAAAAAATGGGCTAAGGAGCTAAACAGTTCTCAAAAGAATAAATGAAATTGGCTAAGGAATTTCTCAAAACTGTTCATTATCCTTAGAAGTTAGAGAAATATACATTAAACTAACTTCAAGATTTTATCCTACCCCAGTCAGATGGCTAAGAGCAAAGATGTGACAGCAAATGCTAAAGGGCCTTTAAAAAAAAAAAGCCCTTAGTCACTATTCATAGAACTGCAAACTGATAAAGCTACTTTAGAAAACAGTGTGGAGGACTCTCAACCAGCTGAAGATTAATCTAGCATGTGGTCCAGATTTCCCACTCTTTGGTTTATGCCCAAAAGACTTGACATCCTACTTCACAGGTACTCAGGCAGCCGTGTTCATTGCTGCTGCATTTAAAAAAGCCAGGGAATAGAAACAGCATAAATGCCCTTCAGCTGGCAAACGGATAATGACAGTGTGATCTGTTGTGAATGTAAACATGCTTTTGTTTTAATCTCAGGTGTGGTATGGGGGGGCTGACTCAGACTGTCCACAGCAGCAGCGTATTTGCCTCATGCAGGCTCTGAGAGGGGCTCTTTGAGAGCTGGAATTAGTTGAATTCTGAGGACTTGGAGGGGTATAAATATGATAGAAGGGGCGTGGCTGGGAGGAGTTGGAGGAGGGCTGCTGCTCTTGCAGGCTTGCAGGCTTGCTGCTTACCTGGACTTCTGGATTTCCTGATGAGGGATAGTGCCCCCAAGAGATTATTACAACCCTACTGAGCAGGGAGTAAAGAGGGCTACATCCGCTTTCCCTTACAACTTTTTCCCCCCTATCTGTGGTTGGGGGTTGGAAATGAGGTATAGCCTTAAGGAATCCCCAAATAAAGAAGCATTTGAAAAACTAGCACCTACAATAGTACACAGACACTGTAGAATAATATTCAGTTGTATAGAAAAATGAAATTTGAAAGTAATTATATAGAACTTGGAAATATTATATTAAGTAACCCATACCCAGAAAGACAAACACTACATATTCACACTCATCTGTGATTCCTTGCTCCAAATCTTCACATGTGACTATATAATCTGGAATAACCAAGAGAAGCTGTAAAGAAAAAAGGCCATCAGGGTTGGAAGGAACATTAGAGAGAGGAATAACGGATGTGAGGAGGTAAATGGGTAATAGGGAAGGGACTTAACTGGTAGAGGGTAGGGATGCCAACACAGAAGGAGAGGGAAAGAGGAAAAAAATGCACTGAGGTTGTCTAAAAAACGTCATAAACAATCATATATATATATATATATATATATATGTCTATATATACATGTATATTGTTAAGGAAATATACTCAATACTGAATATCACATAAACGTGGCTCTTTTCCAACCAACTGTATCATAGTTATTTCAAGAACAGAAAGCTAGCACGTTATACTCAGTAGTAGAATATGTGATTGTCATAAGCAAATCCATGAATTCAAAGGAATTCATGAATCCCTGGTACCAAAAAATGATAGATAATAGGTAGAAGATAGATAGATAGTAGATAGATTGATAGATAGATAGATGGATAGATGATAGATGAAAAGATGACAGGTGAATAGATGACAGATAGGTAGGTAGGTAGATAGATAGGTAGATAGATAGATAGATAGATAGATAGATAGATAGATAGATAGATAGATGGAAAATAGCTGATAGATGATAGATACATAGATTTCTTAAGTTATATATTATATACATTGCTTGAATTAAGTATGTTATTTTCACTCCTTGTAATTTGGACTTGGTGTTGTCTTGGACTTTGTAACAGGTTAAAAAAATTTAACACTTTGGTATTGAGGACCATTAGCTCAGTTAATCAGCGTAGGCCTCTACTCAATACGAAGAATCACTTTCAGTTTTGTTGTTTGCTGCTGCTGCTGCTGCTGCTGTTGGAGTTCAATTTTTAATGTCCAGAGAGTACATTGATATCACATGTTTACCAGCAAAGTGGAAGGGAAAGACAAAGCAAAAAAGGAGATTTGAAAACAGGTCAACAAATCAAGACATGTGGATGTGGAGAGAGCTGTGTGGATAAGAAGGGCAACCCAACAGAATTATGTCTTGGGCCCATTGTTGAAGATGGGAGATGGAGCCACAGACCACAAAGACACCCCCAAATAACTCCTTCTCTGGTCTCCCTCGTATCCCAGACAGTCCTTCCACTGACCCCAAGGCAGTGCTACCTCACAGACAAGCATTCTTGCACAGAGGCTGAAGCTGCCAAGAGTTTCTGTTTTTATTTTCTTGGCTATTAGTCTGGCTTCTGCCTGCATCTCTGCCTTTCTAGAGCGTACGTCTATGAGCAGTGGAGTTTTGGTAATAGGGAAGGGAGTCTTTATTAGAACATAGTCCTGCCTCTGCTTTGAGCTCTCCCACGCTGCACATCCCCTCTAACTCTCTCCATAGTGCAATCTCTAAATTACTATGACTTAAAAAAAAAAGAAAAGAAAAGAACATAAATTTGGGAAGGAGAAGTGGTGAAGAATGGGAGGGATTGGGGGGATATGGAAATGCATTTGATCAATATACATTATATGCATTTTAAATTATCAAACAATACATTTCCAATCAGCTTTCACAGAGAGCAGCTTGTGAGGTGAGCTTTATAGTTTTCTTTCTTCAGCTGCGTGAAGGCTGCTCTGCTGACAACAGAGCTTCAATTTTGTGAAGCCTAAACTCTTTGTACCTGGGATTGTCACTTTTAACCATCAAAATTAAAGGGTCCTTGGTTAAATCTGAAATTCATAAAAACATGTAGTTTTTAGTATAAATGATATGTAAATATTTATCTGAAATTCAGTACCTTGGTGTCTTTTGTTTTACCTGGCAACCCACTCATAGTACATAACCATCATAATTGCTTAAAATTTTGCCGTGTGGTTTGTTCAAGGCTGGTCTTCTCTTCACAGCTTGTGGCTGTCTCTCTTGATCTTAGTCATAATTATTTTCTCATCATTTATCCCGAAGTGGCCACATGATAGCAGTTCTTGAGGCATTTGTGGGACGAATGAATGTGTACTCTGAAATGGAGAGTCTTTGCACACCACTGGGAGACTGCTTCAGCAGCATGGTTACTGACCAGAGCAGTATTTGGTAGCTTAAAATCCAGGCCCAGATGTCCTCCCGCCACCAGAACCCACTATTGCCCACTTTGGAAGCTGTCAGGCTATTGTTATCCAGAAACATAGAGAAAAGAGATGCTGTGTGTGTGTGTTCTTCCACCCATGTGTAAATAGTATGCTCGGGGAGCAATTGTAGCTTGCAGTACTCTTGTGGGCATTGAAGTTAACAGCACACACACTATCTAAAAATGCTAATTCAGGATGACAACAGACAGGGACACAAAGGATCTGGATGCCTAGCCCATCTAAGAGAAGAGAGGCTGCTTATAAACACTTGGAGGAAGTCAGCTTCCCAACATTCCTCCAAGAGGAGGCCTGGTATGCTTTTAGAATGGTCACTGCAGAAGAATCTGCTTATCAGATCCCTGGGTAAGGAAGAGATGCACAGACATCAGCACTTGGAGGAGCTAACACTCAACTGATTACCAGTTCTTATCCCCCATGCATCCTCTGTGGACAGGGACTTCCTTGCCACCTAAGGACCACTGTAGAACTACTCAAACTCAACACACATTTCTGAAGATTGGCAGGAAGAAAGTGCTAAGCCTCCAGAAGTTTTACTCTTTTTTATAATTTTTATTTTTTATATTAATCACAGGTTAGTTACTATGTATCCCAACCGTAGCCCCTCCTTCATTCCCTCCCAAATCTACCCTCCCTCCCTCATCTCCTCTCTGCCTCTTTCCAAGTCCACTGATAGGGGAGGTCCTCCTCCCCTTCCATGTGACCCTAGCTTATCAGGTCTCTTCAGGACTGGCTGCAATGTCCTCCTCTGTGGCCTAGCAAGGCTGTTCCTCCCTCAGTGGGGATGGTCAAAGAGCCCAGCCACTGAGTTCATGTCAGAAATAGTCCTTGTTCCCCTTACTAGGAAACCCACTTGGAAACTGAGCTTAGAAAGACAAATGGGATGGACACTGGAAGTAGGAGAAAACAAGTAACAGGACAGGAGCCTACCACAAAGGGCATCTGAAAGACTCCTCCTAGCAGTGTATCAAAGCAGATGCTGAGACTCATAACCAAACCTTCAGCAGAGTGCAGGGAGTCATATGAAAGAAGGAGGAGTTAGTATGACTAGAGAGGACAGGAGCTCCACAAAGACCAAATATATCAGGGCCCAGGGGTCTTCTATGAGACTTTCTCCAAACAAGGACAATGTATGGATATAACCTAGAAGTTTTACTCTTGAGCTCAGAACTTGCACCCATCTTTAACTGAGCTGAGAAAAATTCTGACATCCTTTTACATACCAATACATAATTGCCCAAATTCTGAGTCTCAAGAACCATTCACCTGGTCCACAGCCTGAAGAGATGGGGCACCAGCAAACAAAGATCCAACCACCATTCAACAAAAGTGAGATTGGGAACTAGAGAGATCATTAGAGGTAAGAGCATTGTTGGTCTTGCAGGGGACCTGGGCTTACTTCCCAGTACCCACAAGGTAGTTCACAACTCTATTCCCAAGGGATCCAATTCCCTCTTCTAATCTCAGTGAGCACCAGTCATATACCTGGTACACATCAAAATTTAATTAATAATTTAAGGAACTAGTTATTTGACCTATCTCATCTTTCAGTGATATATAATATCTATACCAAAAACCCCCACCAAAAACATAATTCCAGAAGCCTAGGTACCATTGTAAAGTCACAAAGAATATGGATAACATCATTCCCTCTTCTCATCACTAGGATTTGGGTTTAGTTTGTTCTTGGTTTTCCAGACCCCTGATTTGCATCACTGTGTATTTGTTTTCTTTCTGATTTTTTTTTTTTTGATGTAAGCATTCTGAGCTGTAAATTTTCTCAGAAGACTTCTTTTAATGTGTCACAGGGATTTTGTTTTATTGTATTGTGTTTTATTTTGATTTAGTTCCAGGGTTTGTTTGTTTTTTTCTTTATTGATTGATTCTTTGACTCAGTCATCATTCAGTGGTGAATTATTTAATCTCCAAGAGTTTGTGTACTTACTAGAGATTTGTTGGCTCTTAATTTTCGGTTTAAAGACACTATGGTCAGATTGAATACATGGAGTTATCTCAGTCTTTCTGGAGTTCTTAGGATTTCTCTGCTGTCCTAAAATTTGCTATATTTTAAGAAGTTTTTGTCGACTTTCAAAAATAGAATGTAATTTTTTTTATTTGGGCAGAATATTCTGTCAATATGTGTTAATTCTATCTAATGTATGACATCATTTAATTCTGATATTTCTGTGTTACCTTTTGTCCAGATGTCAGTCTATTGAAGAAAATTAGAAATTGGAATGACCTGCTATTAATGGACTGATGTTAATCTGTATCTTTATTTCCAGTAGTACACTTTTTTTTTTTACCTATTTTTTAACTTTTAGTAGTTACACTTTATTCACTTTGTATCCCCATAAACCCCTCCCTCTTCCCCTCCCAATCCCACCCTCTCTCCCCATTCTTCACGCATGCCCCTACCCAAGTCCACTGATAGGGGAGGTCCCCCCTCTCCTTCCTTCTGATCTTAGTCAATCAAATCTCATCAGGAGTGGCTGCATTGTCATCTTCTGTGGCCTGGTAAGGCTGCTCCCCCTCAGGGGAGGTGATCAAAGAGCAGGCCAATCAGTTTATGTCAGAGGCAGTCCTTTTCCCATTACTGTGGAACCCACTTGGACACAGAATTGCCTAAAAAAAACTAATCAAGAGGGAAGACTCTGACTAAAATGCTCAATCCCCATCCTGAAAGGCAAAGGCAAAGAGGATGGACATCAGAAGAAGAAGAAAACAAGAAATAAGTTAGGAACCTGCTACAGAGGGCCTCTGAAAGGCTCTGCCCTGCAGACTATCAAAGCAGATGCTGAGACTTATGGCCAACTGTTGGGCAGAGTGCATGGAATCTTATGAAAGAAGTGGGAAATAGTAAGATCTGGAGAGGGCAGGATTTCCATAAGGAGAGCAACAGAACCAGAAAGTTTGAACACAGGGGTCTTTCCAGAGACTCATACTCCAACCAAGTACCATGCATGGGGATAACCTAGAACCCCTGCACAGATGTAGCCCATGGCAGTTTAGTGTCCAAGTGGGTTCCATAGTAATAGGAATAGGATAGAGCAGACTGATTGGAGTGCAAGATGTGCAGGATGCATTGGACCTGAGGTTTGGGTATGATGTGGTGGTAAAGCAAATGCAGGATGTATGTCCTGGTCCAATACTGCTGTTTGGGGATGGCATAGGTAGAGATGCGCAGACAAAGCCTAGCCACTAGATACAGGACTTGAGTTAGATCTGGAAATTTGGGAAAGTGTGTGGAGGAGAGGATCTGATGGACTCACCAAGATGGGGCCTGGCATCTTGTGTAAGGCCTGGTTAGGCCAAGAAGTTAGATGTAGAGTCAGAATGATGAAGTCAGATCATAGAATGGGGACCTGCACTGACATAGAAGATAAAATATGTGTCAGAAATTGAACATCACAGAAACATCAGTACATTCAGTTAGGAAGTCAGTCCCTGTTGCAGACTATGAACATGAATATTGTCTATATAGAATGAACACAAAAGAGATACATTGGGGACTTGCATGTATGTGATTTTCACATGCATGTTCCCACCATTATGCACATCTACATCTAGTGAATTGAGGACAAAAATATATTCAAGTGGGCTGTTAACAAATGCAAGTCTGTAGTAAAGAAATGAACATAAAGCTAGCTCCCTCGTGCCACGACTCTACAAAAAGCTGTCTCTGAAGTACCAGTGGATCCAGACACACAAAACTGACCTCTGTTAGGAATTCACATACGTTTTCACAAAGTTGACCTGCCAAGCAGAAACTAAAAGCTCTGAGATTGTCATCTGACTAGTTATGGGAAATATATAAGAAAGCAAGATGCAAGGCTGAACAGAGGGCTCAGCAGTTAAGAGTTCTTGTTGCTTTTCCAAAAAAAAAAAAAAACCTCAGTTTGGTTCCTAGAAACATGTCAGTTAGCCTACAGCCATCTGTAACTGCATCTCCAGGAGTCACACACATAGCATACACACAGAGAGATACACACAAATACATATTTTTTTAAAAAAAAACAACAACAACAACAACAAAGTTCTAGACAATCTTTCTCAGCAGCCTATAAGAAAAGAAAAATAGTTATTTTCCTTTGGCCTCATACATGTGAAGATTGGTGAAAGAAAATTATTTTAATGTTTAACTTCTGGAGAAAATTTTACATTATCTTTCTTTTTACAATACTAATGAAATCAGAATTCCACTTGATTCTGTCCAAACATCACTGAAAGCAGAGATCATGACCAAATTACATTTGTGCAGAGTTAGGCTTTGGTCAACAACTCCTGTGCCTCCTTCTGAGGATGCTCTGCTTTTCTGCCTCAGATGATTCTGCTTGACTATGGAGACCAAAGAGGATGCTGGTGCTGGTACAGTAAAGCAAGAGTAAAGCATGCGAATAAGCCATACTCATTACTTTCTCCTGAAAGCCTATTTCTGGCTAGCGTGTGGACTTGATTCAACTCTTGGAGAGAAAACCTCCTGAAAGCCTTTTTGTCTCTGGCCACCATATGGATTTGATTCGGCTCCTTGAGAAGAAGCTTCTGCTCCTGTCCTGCATTAATACACAAGCCTACTGTGGGGGTGTTTATAATGTTTGGGCTCTGTAGAGTTTAGCTATTTTTAAATACTTTTGAAATTAAAATGCACACAATATTTCATCAGTACTCTTTGACTCTAATAGTCACAGGCAAGAAAATAGTGATGAAGAGAACAAGCAAGTGGCATGTTGAGCCTTGGATAGTGACCATTAGAGCAATCATAGACGACTCTGAAAAGAAGACAAGGGAAACAACTGAAGCCTTAAGTGCCAGTCCCACAGCAGAAAACTACATCCCAACCACTTAATAATTGAGTCCTCTCTTAAATGCTGTGCATACCTCTATTTTGAACAGAAAGGAGAAAGAGAAATAAGGAAGGAAGAAGGCAACCTCAACCAGTAAAGTGGCTCAGATGAACAAGTCCTAAAGCAGAAACAAAAGTAACATGAAAAACCACAACATTTTCATTCCAAAACTTACTAATTTCGTAGTGGTGAGGCCTAATGTGAATGATCTGGAAGAACTCCCAGAGAATAAATTTAAAAAAATGATTATAATTCTGTTTAAACAACTCAAAGAAAATATTAATATATTCTAAGAGAAAAGATCAAACAGCTGAATGAAAAGAAATATGAAAATATATTTTAATATAATTATTCAAGAAAAGTCAAACTGAAATGAAGCTGGAAATTAAAAAAAAAAAAAACACTCAATAGGCCAAATTTAAAACCTCACTGGAATTGCTTATCAATGAACAAATCATACAGAAAACAAAATGTCAGAGATAGAAGACAAAGTAAAGATGTTGGGTCACTCAGTAAAGGTCAATGAGAAATATAGAAAAAAAATAAACACACACGAAGGAGCTTTGGGGCATGATGAAAAAACCCAACATTTTAAATTAACAGGCATAGAAGGATAACAACACCATACCAAAACATATAAAACATATTCAAAAATTGTAGCAGAAATCGTCACAAACAAGGAGATATCCAGCTAGTTACAGGAGACTGATAGAGCACCAATAGATGGGGAAAGGTATCTTAAGCAAGTGAAGCTAGGAAGCAAGCAAGTCTAGCTATTTTAATATCTGACATGATTCACTGCAAACCAAAACTAGACAGATGAAATAAGAAAGATCACCAAATACTTTTTTACAATATGGCAAGAGGATATTACAAGTCTAAACATATTTTTGCTGAACACATGTGGTCAATTTTATAAAAACAAATATTACCAAATATAAAATTGTAGACTGAGCACAACATAGTGATAGTGTTGTTATTAATGTCCTACTTTCACCATCAGAATGGTCATCTAGACAAAACTACACAAAAACAGTGGAGTTACATAGCATAGCAAATCAGACAGGTATAACAGACATCTACAGAGCTTCCCATCAAGCAATAAAGAATACCCAGGCCATAGATCTTTCTCTGAAATTGATCTCCTGCTAGGACAAGAAGCAAGTCTCAGCAATCTATGTGACCACGCTACAATAAAGCTGGGTACCAGTTGCAACAGGAACCATAAAATCTATCAAACTCTTTGAGACTAAGCAACACACTGTGGAATGATAATTGTGTCCCTGAAGAAATAAAGAAGAGAGTTTTTAAAAATTGAAGAATTGAGTGTAGATGAAAATATAAAAGGTAGCAAAATCTTTGTAAATAACGAAGGCAGTCCTAGGAGGGAAACACTATAGTGCAAGGTCCCTACGCTAAAACTTGAGAGATCTAAAATTAATCATTTCATACTGTACATTAAGGTTTTATAAAAATGTTAACAAAACAAATGCCAAAGAACCATATGAGAAAAAATAACCAAAATATGGCAGTAGTAGTGAAACAGAAACATTCATAGTCTTTTAAAACATTAAAAAATCATAATGTGATGCCATCATTCATAAATAATAAACATACATGATCACCTTGCAGATGAGATATTGCAGTGAGAACATCTTATATATAGATGCCAATTTATTTAATAAAAATTTGTCACATTCTATTTGATGGGTCCTTTCTCCCAGTAATCTTTGACATTGAAAGAAGGTTCTAGTGATATGAGCTAGTCAAAGACACAATGCATATTGTATTAGTGAGTTTCATGTAACTGCAATGAAATATATGAGCTAATTCATTAGAAAGAGAGAATTGTGTGTTTTTCTTTTTCTTTTTCAATTTCTAAAGCTCTAATCCAAGATCAAGTGTACTCTGACAACAGTTGACAGAGGAGCATGGACAGAATGCAACTTTTCACCTCCTGAGCCAAGTAGCTAAGAGAAAGGCCAGGAGCCTAAGCTGCCTACAGTTCCCTTCTAGAGCTCTCCACCAGCACTACCTCCTAAGTTTCATTGTTTCCCCCTGAATCACCTGGGAGCCAAACGTTTACTACAGCATGGATACTTAGGGACACACAATCCCCAACTCATATCCTGTACAGTACCACCTATGTCCTTACAGACGAGGTTGTCTTAGTCAATACTCTGTTGCCGTGAAGAGACACCGTGACACAGTAAGTCTTATAAAAGAAAGCATTCCTTTAATTGGGGGGTGGGGGGCTCCAATGTCAGTTTCTGAGGTTTAGTCCATTATTGTCAAGGCAGGGAGTATGGTGGCACACAGGCAGACATGGTGCTGAAGAAATAGGTAAGAGTTCCTTACCCAGAAACACCGGCAGCAGGAATAGAGGGCTGCTGAGCCTGACTTTGGCTTTTGAAACCTCAAAGCCCACCCCTAGACACACTACCGGCAACAAGGCCACAGTTCCTGACCCTTTTTAGGCGCTACCATTCCCTGATGACTAAGCATTCAAATATATGAGCCTATGGGCCATTCTTATTCAGACCATCACAGAGGTGCAGGTGAGTTTAAGAATTTAAACAGTGTGGAGATGATCTCGGCCAAGATTTCATTCTGAATCCCTCCGAGCGCTTCTATTCCTCTGCTAATGTCTGCACTTTTTTTGTTCCTGGGATGGCTAGTTTCTTTGGTTTAGAAAGACGTTTTCCCCCCTTCATTAGCTTACGTACTTTCTTACTCCCCACTAAAACTTTGCCTAGTAAATAAAAGAAAGCTTGGCAATCTCTGAAGCTGTGTTGGGACTTTGTGGTACTTTTTAAGATGCCTAAATTAGCCCAGAGGATTCCTGACTGGCAATCCTTATTACTTCTCTTACTAACTCATCAGCAGATCCAAATTTCACAAACCAAGTTTTGCACATGGTAATTAGTCAGTGGTATCACTGGTGGTTTCTCCAATCAGCTAACTGCAGTCTTCAAAGGAATTATATCACTGCTCAGTTAGGAGAAAAGTTAAACTAATCAAAAGCTATTTTCAGAGAGAAGGAGTCTAAGATATTAAAGAAGCCATGCTGCTAGTTTCTGGGAAGCAGAGAATGCTTTGGAATTCTGAAATCAATATTATTACCATACATCATTGCACATCATTGACTAAGTCATGGAAATGTGGAGCTAGGTAAATCCACAACCCAAAAGAAATGTTGCAAACAAACCAACCCAAATTGGTCTGTTTTCAAACAAAAAATAGAAATGACAACATTACTTGCTCAAAAACTGAAACAATATTACATCAAAACTCAGTCCTTTTTTTTTAAAGATACTAATATCAAGATATATATTTTAATCAAATCATGTAAAGCAAGAGGAACCTTATGCAAATTTGAATGCATTAAGTTTTTATGTATAATGATTAATCACTAGTGTACAGAGTTTACAAATGTGAGTCTGATTACTCTAATTTCAAACATTCAAAGCAGGATTTCTGGGCTGCCATGTATTTTGCTAGCTTGGCACTTGCTTGCTCAAGCCCTGCAGGGTTTACAAGATGGCACACTCAACACCATCCACCTCTAGTTGGTGGTTGCTCTGAAAAAGTAGAGCGGTGGGTCCCTCAAATAAGCAGAACTTCCAGGCCAGGCTGGAAAAAAATGCAATGTAAACAAAACCCATTGTGGCTAAACTTGTGGATTAAGCTTTGGGGATTACTAGAAGCCAGGTAGGTTTGTTATGAGCTTTTCCTTGTGTTGTCATTTTTCATATACAGGTCAATTTCTAACATCTCTAAAATACTCTCCTATATAGGAGAGTTTTTAAGGATTTTGATGTCTTACTTTTCCTCTCCATCAAGAAGAAACTTAGCTCTAATGAGAGTTGAAACCTGCACTATTATATGAGTATACAAATAAATTGTCAGGTGTCCGTTTAATACTATGTCCTTGTAACATAGTAAAGTTATTGCTGTAGGCCCTGTATCCTATCTAGCAACAAGTCCTTAGCCCCATGAACCCTGTTACTTGGCTGAATGTAAGTGTTAGCTGTGGACTGGAGGACCCTGTAAGGTCTTTTACATACAAAATCATCATCTGCAAATGGTAATTTGATTTCTTCTCTTTCTATTTGTATCTGCTTTATCTTCTTCACTTGTCTTATTGTTCTAGCTAATATTTCAAGCAGAATATTGAACAGAAAAGAATATAAACAGAAAAGATGGACATTTTTGTCTTGTTCCTGATTTTAATGGAAACACTTGAGTTTTTCCCCATTTAGCAATTGGCCATGGGTTTGTTGTACAATGCCGATATTATGTTGAAGTATTTGCTCTGTATCCCTAGATTTTCTCGTTCTTTTATCATGAAGTGATGTCCAGCTTTGCCAAAGGCTTTCCTGTGTCTAATGAGTCAATTGTGTAGTTTCTTTGCTTGAGTCTGTTTATGTGGTAGATTACATTTATTGATTTAAGTATGTTGAACCAACCCTTCCTCACTAGGATGAAGCTGACTTGATCATAATGGATAATCTTTCTGGTGTATTACTGAATTCAGTTTGTAAGTAATTTACTGAAAACTTCTATACCTATATTCATTAGAGAGATTGCCAATAATTTTCTTTTATGCCTTATTTAGGTATCAGGGTAATAGTGGCTTCAGAAAAAGATTTTAGAAGTAATTCTTCTTTTTCTAGATTTTGAATTAATTTGAGAAGTATTGGTATTAGTTCTTTGAAGGTCTGAGAATTCTTTACTATAAATGTATATACCAGGGGAAATTGTTAGATGGGAAATATAATGTTTTATTTATTTGTATGTGTGTAGGTATTTTATTTGCATGTGTATCCACACCTTATGTGTGTCCATAGTTGCAAAGGGTATTGAGTCTTGTGACTGGAGTTACAGGCAGTTATGAGCTGCCATGCTGTTGCTGGGAATTAAACTTAGATCTTCAGGAAGAGCAGCCAGTGCTCTGAACACCTGAGCCATCTCTCCAGCCCTAACTGGGAGATTTTTAATTCTTCCTCTATTTGGTTGTTATAAGTCTATTAATTTTTTTTACTTCATCTTGACTTAATTTTCAAATAGCATGTGTATATAGAAATCCATCTGCTTAGTGGTAGTGGCATACACCCTGAATACCAGCACTCAGGAGACAGAAGCAGGTAGATCTCTGTGAGTTCAAGGCCACCCTGGTCTACCAAGTTCCAAGTTCCAAGACAGCCAGGACTGCACAGAAAAACATTGTCTTGAAAAAAAAAATAAGCAAAACAAAATAGAAATCCCGTCCATTTCTTTAAGATTTTCCAGTGTAGTGAGGTATAGATTTTTTTACCTCATGATTCTAATGATTCTTAGTGTATACTCAGTACTTTTAGTGTCTCCTTTTCATCTCTAATATTATTAATTTGGATCTCCTCTCTCTTTCATTTGGCTAATTTGGTTAAACATTTGTCGATCTTGTTGATCTTTGCCAAGAACAAACTTTTCGTTTCAGTAATTATTTGTAATTTTTTTATTTCAATTTTATTAATTTGTACTTTTTAAATTCTACTTCATTAATTTCGGCCCTCATATTTATTACCTCTTGTGTCTATTCTTTTCGAGTGTTGTTCTTGTTTATTCCAAACCCTTTAGAAATATAATTAAGTTAGTAATTTAAGATCTCACTTGTTTATGTAGGCAAATTATTGCAATATACTTTTCAATAATGTGTTGTGTTACTTCCATTAATTTGTGTATTTTCTGTCATTTCTATTTTTGTTGATATCCAACTTCATATCTTTGTGGTCAGATAAGATACAGAGTGTTACTTCAATTTTTCTGTATATTGAGGTTTGCTTTGTGTCCTAACATGTTGGTGAATTTACAGAAGGTTCTATAGGCTACTGAAAAGATTGGGTATATTTTTTTTAGTGTTTTATTTAAATTATTATTTCATTTTCATCTAGATTTTTTTCTATTTAGTTTTTGTCTAGATATTCAGTACATTGGCAAGAGTATGTATTGAAGTTACCCACAATCACTTCCTTGGAGCCTGTCTGTGGTTTTAGATCTGAGAGTCTTTCTTTTATGAAGTTGAGTGTTTCAGTGTTTGGTGCATAAATGTTTAAAATTGTAATATCCTCTTGTTGGATTTTTCCTTTTACTGAGTATGAAATGTGTTTCACTATCTCTTCTTGTGAATTCTGGTTTGAAGTCTATTTAGTCAGATATTAAAATATTATTGCCTGCTTGTTTCTGTTTCATATGTTTGAAATACCTTTCCCACACTTTTACCTTAAGAAAATTGTCATTGGTGATAATAAGTGTTTCTTGGAGGGAGCTAAAAGATCAATCATGTCATCTGATCCAACTTATTAGTGAGTGTCTTCTTGTCGGCAATTGAAATTATTGCTGAATAATATTGAAAGTTATCACTGAATAATATTTAATGTTTCCTGTTATTTTGTTCTTGTGATGGTAGTGTTTTCTCATAAGTGTTTTGGTTAGATATTCTAGGATTACAAATACCTTGGGCCCTCTTAGGCATGTTAATTCTTCTATTCAGAGAGAAGCGTTCATTCTAGAATTCTCTGTAGAGCTGGATTTATAGGCATAAATTCTTTACATCTGTTTTTATCATGAAATCTTTTTCTGTCCTCTTCAATTATGACTGCTGGCATCTGTGGCCTTTTGTAACTTGTAGGATATCACTCCTGGCCCTTCTTGCTTTAAAGCTTTTTATTAAAAAATCAGGTCTAATTCTGAGGTTTCTACCTTTATATGTTATTTGGTCTTTACCTCTTACAGCTTTTAATGTCTTTCATTTGTTCTGTATATTATTTGTTTTCATTCCATGTGTCCTGAGGAATTTGATTTCTGGTCTTATCTTCTCTGTGTTCTGTATCCCTCATGCATCTTGATAGGCATCTCCTGAGATTTGAGGACTTTTATGATCTTGTTGAAAATATTTTTTTGTGCCTCTAAGCTGAGTTTTATCTACTTCTATACCTAGAATTGGTAGGTTTGGTCTTTTTATAGTGACCCAGATACCTTGGATGCTTTTTTCCTGGATTTTGGGTCAGATTTAATATTTTCTTTAACTGAGTGCCCTATTTTCTCTACCTTGTCTTTAAGACTGGGATATTCTGTCTTCCACGTTATCCAATCTATTGGGAAGAATTTCCTCTGAGCTTTGTTTTTTTCATCCTGAATTTTTCATTCAGAGTTTTATTTCATTTTGGCTTTTCTTCAGGGATTCTCTCTTTACAAGGTCTATTTTTATATCATGAATTATTTCCATTATTTAATTCATCTACTTAATATTTTTACTGTCTACACTCCAGGATTTGTTCATGTCCTCTTTGAGTTCCTGAACATATTTAAAAATGCTGGTTTGAAATTATTTTCTCATGTATTAGCTAAGTTGCTTTTATCAGAGAACATTCATTACAGTAGGCAGTAATTTCTAAAGACATGTTGTGTTGGTCATTCATGCAGTTCTGTTTTGAGATGAGACTTAGACATGTGGATCAGTAGTAAGTTGAGTTTTTTTGTTTGTTTGTTTGTTTGGTTTGGTTTTTTGTTTTTGTTCAGATATCAGTTCTCATATTTGATAAGTGATTGTTTGGATACTTATTTGACATTATATCAATTTCTCAGATTGTGAACCCCATGAATGGTGCTGAGTGTTGAGTCTTTGGGCCACTCCCTGTTTCTGTGGGAAACAGAAATAGTATTTAGGGTGGTTTCAGCCCTCTAGGGACAGATGCAACTTCTGCACTTAGGACCTAACTTTTTATAGGCTAAGAAGATTCTTCTTGAAAAACCTTCAAAGCTTTATAAAGGGTTCCTGAGTTCTGCTGGTTGTCCTTGGATCAGAGGGGCTGGACTTCTGAGTTGGGTTCCACATGGCACTGGTACTTGAGTTTCCATTAGATTCAAAGTGGCGCTGGTTCTGGTTGGGGTGTTGGGTGTATGATAGCTAGATGGATTAATGAGTGGGTCCCGACAACCTACCTGTAGTTCTGGGGCAGCCCCATGTATTACTGCTGCAGATGGGGTGATAGATGGAGTGACTGAGAGGCAATCAGACAAGGAAATGGGTCCAAGCAACCTACCTTTGACCTAGAGTGGAATCTAACTTGTACCACTACTCACGGTGGTGGGTAGTGTGACTCGGAGATAGGTTACCAGGGGAACAAGTCTACGTGATCTTCATGGTATTCTGGGGGCATGTTTCCAGAAGTGCCAGCACTACGTGTGGTTTTAGGTAAGGCAACCGAGAGGCAGGGAGGTGGGGGAGCCATTTCTCCATTTCTAAATATGGCTATTACATTTAGAAACCTTGTTACATTCCCTTATAATTTTAAATAATTTCTTTTACTAGACTCCAGATGTGTGCATTCCAATGCAGAAGTAAAAACAACACGAAAAACCAAAATAACATATCGCCTTGAAAAATACCAATCCTATAATAATGACTCCTAATGAAAATGACCTGGAAGAACTCCCAAGTCAAAGAATCCAGAAAAACAATTATAACGATGATCAAAGCAACTCAGAAAATACAGAGATGAAAGACAAAATAAGAAAGTCTAACCAAGACATGGAAATAAAATCAGAGATGTTTAAGAAAACTGAAATAGAAATTAAAATTGAAACTGAAATTTGAAATTGAATTGAATAGAAACTGAAATAGAAATTGTGCTGGAAATGGAAAACCAAATAAAAACCTCAGCAAAAAGTCTCACCACCAGAATGCATCATGTCAAAACAGACTCAGAGACAGAAGACATGGTAAAAAAAAATTAGATCTCTCAGTCAAGATCAATGAGGGGGGTTCTTTTAAAAATGAACAGAACAAGAAGGAATGTGGGGATACCATGAAATGAGGAAAAGAAAAAAAATAATTTACTTAAGATAAAGAATATCTTAAGTAAAATCATAGAAGAAAAAAAAATTGCAAATATAGAGAAAGAGATGCCCATTCAGGATCAAAAAACCAGATAGACAAGATGAGAAAAGAAAGTCTCCACTACATAATATAGACAAAACACAAAGGTAAAAAATAAAGAACTGGCTCAGCAGTTAGGAGCACTAGCTGCTGTTCTAGATGACCCAGGTTCAATTCCGAGCCACCCACATGGTGGCTCACAGTTATCAAGGGGATCGGGTCCCCTTTTCTGGCCTCTACACACACCAAGAACACAAGCGGCACACTGACGTAAATGCAGGCAAAGCGACCATGCACATAGAATAAAACAAAAATGAGTGTAAAAAATAGAACTTTTAAAAAAGCTTTTGATAGCTGCAAAAGAAAGATCAAATCACTTACAGAGACAAGACAATTAAAATAACACCTGATAATCTGGCAGAAGACTTTTAAAAAGACACAAGCCTAAAAAAACAAGTTTGGAACTTTTTTCCAAGTTTGGAAAGACCACAACTGTCAACCTACATTATTATACCCAGGAAAAACATTAAAATGAGAGAAGAGTTTTAAACTTTTCAGGATAAAAACCAATTAAAGGAATTTATACGAAGACACCTCTGTGGAGGATTATAGAATGAATAGTTCAGTCTGAAAAGAAAGACACATTCAATAAAATTACAGAGAACAAGCAATGCCAGGTCAGACAATCAACCCGGCTCAGAGAAAAACACAACAAAATTTAGAAGAGATATTTTTACAATATTAATGGTCTAAATATTAATAGTCACAATTCTTCCATAGAAAGACAGAATAAGAGATTGGCTTAAAGAACAGAATCCATCTTTTTGCTGCTTCCAAAAACATACACTTCACCATCAAAAGCAGACACCATCTTAGGATAAAAGGCTCAAAATGATATTCTAAACAAACGGAACCATGAAACAAGTGTGCATAGGCCTTCTAATATTCACAGAATAGGCTTCTACACAAAACTACTCAGAAGAAATAAGGAAGCACACTTCATGCCCATTAAAGGGAATCCACCAACAAGTTATCACAATCTTAAGCATATGTGCACATATGTGCACAAAACATAGGGGCATCCAAATTAACAAAAGGTACACTATTAGATATAAAACTGCAGATCGACCTCAAATACCCAAATCTACCAACAAAGAGGTCATCCAGAAAAAAAAAAAAAAAAAAAACCTAAGTAAAGAAACACTAAGGTTAAATGCCATCCTAAGTCAAATGGACCTAACAGATATCTACAGAATATTGATTCAAAAACTAAAGAATAGCCAGTTTGATTCAAAAAACTAAAAATCAACAGATCGTGTATTAGAGATGAAGCAAATATCAACAAATACAGAAAAATTTAAATCATATCCTTCATTACATATAACAATAATGGAATAAAGTTGCATGTCAACAGAAATAAAACCTACAGAAAGTACACAGACTTGTGGAAGCAAAATACTGACTAACAATTGTGCTAAGAAAGAAATCAAGAAGAAAATTAAAAGCTCCCTAGGATTGAATAATAATGAATATGCACAGCATACCGAAATCTATGGGACACAATTAAGGTGGTCCTGGGAGGAACAGCTACAGTACATAGTGCCTGCCTCAGAAACTTTGAGTAACACAGCATTAGTAAGATAATGATGTACCTGAAGCCATTAAGAAAATGAGAACAAACAATACACCAAAGTGGAGATGGCAAAAAAACAATCAAAATGTGGCTGAAATTAGTAAAATAGAAACATGATCAATCAAGAAGGAGAAAGAGGAGGATAAAGGAGTGGGGAGAGAGAGAGAGAGAGAGAGAGAGAGAGAGAGACAACTAAAACTGTGGTCCATTTAAGGGGAAACCTAATACAGTAGACGCTATCTACAGCCTTCACCTCTACTGACTAATATTCATATTTCTGGAAGGTAGTCTGCATGCTACCAAAAAAAGAAAGATAAAAACCAACCCATCTAAAAACATAACCAATATGTGATTTGAGTTAAGGTCCACTCCATGAAATGGAACCCAATCCAATACTGATTGGGTAGCCAAAAACCTGAGAGTGGATAGGCCAGGGACATAGGGGAGAACTAAATACTATTGTTCCACCAACAAAGCAGTAAAATAACTCCTAAGGACATTCTGCTATACTCAGATCCATGCTTGCTCAGCTATCATCAGAGAAGCTTCCTCCCAAAGCAATTAGAAAGAAAAATACAGAGACTCACATCCAAACTATATGCAGAGATTGAAAGACATTGGAACACTCAGCCCTAAAAGAGATGTCTCCATCAAATACCTTCTCTCATGGCTAAGGGACAAGAGGAGGTATAAAGACAATACGATCCAGAGAGGAATCAAGGACTCAAGGCCTTCTAGATACAAGGGGTTGGTGCATATTTAAAATCACAGAGACTGTAGCAGTATGCTAGGGCCAACATGAGTCTACACCAGATGGGGCCCTGGAGCTGAAAGTAGAAAGGGTCTACAACCCAGAAGCTATCTCCAATTCATGGCCATGTGCAAATGAAAGGTTAGTTTTCTCCAAGGGAATGTCACTGGGGGAACAAACCTCTCTAAAGGGTAGGGCCCCATGCCGAGCAGTAGATGGCAAACCCAAAATGAACTCAATGGATTCTTAGGAGGAGTCTTTTGCTTGGTTGGTTGGTTGAGGTTTTTTTTTGGGGGGGTGTCTCAAAATGGTAAGTCAGGGTGGGTTTTCATTTTGTTTTCTTTGTTTGTTTGTTTTTCCTTTGTATATACATTATGTATTTTTATGGGATGTCTGAGTGTGCAACCTGTGTGTTTCTGCATGTAGATGTGTTTCTTGTGTTTTGTCTTGGGCTCTTTTCTTGTTGGTTGTTTAATCATATTCTATTAATTTTTAAATTCATCTTATCATATTTTATTATTCTCCTTTCTGGATGCCTATTTCTAAGCAGAGACAAAAAGGTGGTGGGTCCAGATGGAAGGGGGGAGGTGGGAATGAACTGGGAGGGAGAAGGTGAGGGGAAACCAGAATATAAGAAAAAAACTATATTTTAAATAACAGAAAAAATTTAAAGAACCATAATTCTTAGTGACATAGATTCAGTAAATAAAAATCTCCCAACTATAAAAGACCAAGAACTAGTAAAATTTAGCACAAAATGCTATCAGACATTCTAAGAAGAACTAATTTCAATACTTCTTGAGCTACTCAAAAAAAGGCAGGGGGGAAACTGAAGGAACGTTTCAATTATCTATTATGAAGCCACTATTATCAAAACTACAAAAAGACTCTACAAAAATAAAAATTATATAACAATATCCCTTACTCACATAGATGCAAAAATTCCCAGTAAAATACTTGCCATCTTGATTCAAGAAGACATCAAAAAGATTATACACTATGATTAACTTGGCTTTACCTGGAGATGCTAGGATGGTTCAGTGTACATAAATACATATAATTCAAAGCACAAATAGACTAAAAGTCAAAATAGACACCATCATCTCATTCGATGAAGAAAATGTCTAGACAAAATCCAATTATCCTTTTATGATAAAATCCTGGAAAGACTATGGATAAATAGGACACACCCCAGCATAATAAAGGCAATTTATGGCAAGTCCACAACCAGCATCATCTTAAATGATGAGATACTCAAAACATTTCTACTAAAAAGATGTCCACTTTCTTCATAGCTGTTAGGTTCTTAGTTTGAAGTCTTTACTAGAGCCATAGATAGCTGAAGGAGATCAAAGGGATACAGATAGGAAAGCAAGAAGTCACAGTATTCTTATTTTATATAAACAAGATGCTATAGACTCTACCAGGAAACTTACACAGATGATAAATACTTTCAGCAAAGTAGCAAGACACAAAATTTACCCACAAAAATGAGTGGCTTTCCTACATGCAAATGACTAACGTACCGAGGAAGAAATCAGGGAATCAGTGCTTTTACAGTAGGCTCAAAAAATATATCTTGGAGTAACACTAATCACACAGGAGAAAGACTTACATAATAAAAACATTAAGACACTGAGAAAAGGAATTAAAGGAATAATAGCCAAAATAGAATACATGGGCTCCTAAGAAGAAATGAGTTAGAAAGGAAATAAAATTAATTTAGAAGAACATCAAACTAATGAAACAGATGACATCATACTTGAACACATTCTGTGCCTTTTTGCTCTGTCATATGTCCAGCTCTAAGGTAAACATGGTCCTGTTGTTTGCATAGAAACCGCAGTACCGGACACTATGGCTGTTCACATAGTACAGAGCAACACAATTGTCAGTAGCAGTGACAAAGTTAAAAACACTGTCCCTCTGGATCCAGAGCCCCCGATTTCTGACTCTTGCTTCCCTGCTTTAACTGATGTGATTTCCAGAAATGGAAAAATTCCCAGTCAGGAGGCCACAGTGGTGAACAGAGACCGGCTTTCATTACTGTTGGAGTCGGTTGTAATGTTCATGCTGCGTTTACCCTTGAGCCGGTAATAAAGATGGAACTGTGGTCGTGGGTTTGGTGTGTGGAATAGGATTCTAAGTGGTGTCTTATGTTATACATTTAACTATAAATCAAGACATTCAGAAGCAGCAGGGCCCCAAAATCCATACAGTCCTCAGAGAAGAAAGAAGACTTAAGATAGTTACCTTACAGAAGAGAAAAATCTAAATACATTGAACACAATTAATGTTAGTTTTGGCTTACTCAGTGTCTTGTGAATTCTGTGCCAGGAACTTAGAATCATGCTCAAAAGTAGAGAAGACAGGACAAAAAATTAAAAAGTAGAGAGGACAGACACACAAATCCTAATGAAAAAGTTATGCAATTATGAGCATTTGACAATGTCACTTCATCTTTCACCCACATGCTTTTGAGGAGGATAATGAGAGCATTTTGAACAGTCACATGTTGATATCATTCTCCCATTTGAATCTGTACAGTAAAATAACCACACTTCAGTAACGCCATTTAGCAAAACAAAGAATTTCTTAGCATCACCTGACAGTTTAGACTTTCGTGCTCATACTACAAACATCACACGGATAGTTTATTTAAGTCAAACCTCAGTAAGTTCAACATAACACATTTAGTTTATGACTCCCTAAGGTTTCCTTTAGTTTCCATCAGTGTTCTTTCCTTCATTTTCTCTTATGCTGGCTATTTAAATGCATCTCCCAAAATAACCATGTGATGAGTCTACTATCCTTTCAGGTCTGGTTGGTCCTGACCCTGTGGTATCACTTAACATATTCTCTGATTTCCTGCATTCACTCGAAGCCGATAATAAGAAGACGTTTGATTAGATTTCATCTTACTTTTTGCCGTTAATATATAATGAGCTTTTCCCTCTGGGAGATGCCACACAGTGGGACTGAGGCAGAAGCAAAGCAGGCTCTTTGCCATCAATCATTATAAAGGTCCCCATGGATAGGCTTGTGATGGCTTTACCATGCAACTTTACGGTTTTCTAAATCCAGTTTCTCATTGGGATTGTAAAATTGCTATCTAATTCTGTCATTCTTTCTGCATTTAGTAGGTGGAATTCTTAAATACGTGTCACGTTGAATTATATTGTGTGCCCTGCCTAAAATGATTCCTTTTATTTACCCGGCTTTTTTTCTTCTTCTTCTTCTTCTTTTTTTTTTTTTTTTTTACAGAATAATTACTTAATACCTTATAAGTTTCTAAAAGTAAACAATATTGTTAGAAATCATGTAGCTTTGCATAGTAAAGAAGTTTCAAAATGTTCCATCATTGTTTTATATGGTAAAATAAAAAGTCTATACAGATGTCATGTAACTTTTTATATCATCTCACAATGATCCAGAATTCTGTTCTGTATTCTATGTGGAAATTTCCAACACTAGAGTCTAATCTGACAGAGGTAATCTTCCCAGGAGCCCATGGTTCCCTTGTATGAAAAACAGTATTCTGTGAAAACTATCTAGGCAGATCCGCACATTATGTTTTCAGGAAAAAAAAATGGTTATTGACTGAAATGTTTTGGAAATTTGTGATGACCTTACTTAAAATTGCATATCAAAACACAGGTAAAACCACTCTGGAAATCAATCTGGCGCTTTCTCAGACATAGGAATAGCGCTTCCTCAAGATTCAGCCATACCACTCCTAAGCATATATCCAAAAGAGGCTCAAGTACACAAAAAGGACATTTGCTCAACCATGTTTGTAGCAGCTTTATTTGTAATAGCCAGAATCTGGAAATAGCCCAGATGCCCCTCAACTGAAGAATGGATGCAGAAACTGTGGTACATCTATACAATGGAGTATTACTCAGCAATGAAAAATAAGGAAATCATGAAATTTGCAGGTAAATGGTGGAACCTGGAAAGGATCATCCTGAGTGAGTTGTCCCAGAAGCAAAAAGACACACACGGTATATACTCACTCATATAAACATACAACATAGAATAAACCCACTAAAATCTGTACATCTAAACAAACTAAGCAAAAGAGAGGACCTTAACTAAAATGTTCAATCCCCATCCTGAAAGGCAAAGAGGATGGACACCAGAAGAAAAAGAAAACAGGAAACAACCTAGGAACCTGCTACAGAGGGCCTCTGAAAGCCAGAAGAAGAAAACAGAAAACAATTTTGGAACCTGCCACAGAGGGCCTCTGAAAGCCTCTGCAGTATATATAGACTGTCAAAGCAGATGCTGAGCCTGATGGCCAACTAACTGGCAGAGTGAATGAATTTTATGTAAGAAGGGGGAAATAGTAAGAGCTGGAGAGGACAGGAACTCCACAAGGAGAGCAACAGAACAAGATAATTTGAACACAGGGAACTTCCCAGAGACTCATACTCCAACCAAGGACTATCCGTGGAGATAACCTAGAACCCTGACAATGCAGCCACTTCTGATGAGAACTGATAGACTAAGATCAGAAAGAAGGAGAGGAGGACCTCCCCTATCAGTGGACTTGGGGAGGGGCATGCATGCAGAAAGGGGGGGAGGGTGGGACCTAGAGGGGAGGAGGGAGGGGCTTATGGGGGGATACAAAATGAATAAAGTGTAATTAATAAAAGTTAAATAAAAAATAAAAACAAAAATAAAAAATAAGTAGGTAAAGTTTTTGAACACTTGGCAATAGAACACAAAAATCAGTGAACTGCTAGTTTACAGCATGAAATAGCTGTGTTGTTACAAAACCTGACAAAATAGTCCAATTAGCCACAAAGGCACAGCTGGAAGCGATGGGGGTAACCATTCTAACAGTACCCGCCAGATAAATACGAGGACGATGCGGACCCTGACTCTAGGGACCTGACTCCAGGACTGCCTTGTTTTCAGCAGCCCTTCATTTCCAAGTACGTGCTATTGGCGGAGTAGATTACCAACTGCCAAAGCCGCTTTTCCCGGCAGTGACTCGCAAGGTTCCCATGAAATGCATAGTTGTCGCTTAAGTCCATCGGTTTTCTTTTATTTTTTTCCAGTTTTTTATAGTTAAAATTTACCTACACTAAGAAAGATTTTTATAGATGACTTGGGAAGAAAATAAAATGTAAGTTTAGGTACTATGTAGCTGCCAGGTTAAACATTAAAATTACTTAAGATATAAATTATTTGAAACCATGATTGCTCCTTAAGAAATCAGTTACAAATTAAAAAAAAAAAATGGTAAAGTGCTTTTAACATATTATCTTCCTTTTCTCTTCAATTCTCCAAGTCTTTGTTCTGAAGGCAGCACACTGTTTCACTTCCCTGAAGCTACTGATAAAACTATGCAAGAACATCAGAGGAAAAAAAATGAATCCAAGATAGGTGCTATCCCCAAGGGAACGGAGTACTTCTTTGTTTTAAATTTCCAATGGAAATCTGAAGATTTTGCATGCAAACATCTTATTTCATGGCCCTGCTTCTCAAATTGAGAGATTAAATCTAGCTCCATATAAAGGTTTTTCAATAAAGTAGGTTGCAGGCTCCTGCTTATGGAAAATTGATGCTTCATCTGATATGCTTTCAATTGCTAACTTTTGTTTCACAAAGCTGGAAGGAATTTCAACCAACCATTATCTAATCAAGAAAATATTTCCTACCTATCTTGTCTTCAACATAGCTTGCTGCCAAATGTAGTTTTGACTATTGTAAATCACTATGCATTTTAACAAGCAAAACAGACTCTCGTTTTGCTCAAAAAAAAGTGCAAATTTTAGAAACTATCCATCATTATCAGTGGAATGCCTCCAATACTGTGCCTGCTATAGAATCGCTGTGGCATAATTTAATGTGTTCCTTATACTGCTTTATTGGAGTAGAATGTTTACACTCTTAAGATACAAACAGCTATCATAATAATTTCATTAAGTCTTCCTCTGTTTAGACTCAATTCTCACTACAAGGTAAAGAACACGCTTTGGACATTTAGTTAACCATAAAATTTCACAGTGACTTGGAGCATCAGTATTCCTGCTGAGTTCCGCATAATATAAAGAGCAGGAAGAAAATTAAACAGAAGTTGGCTTGTGTGAATTTCAAATATTGTTTCAATCTGCCCAACCACAAATTTTTGCAGGCACATAGCATGCCTGTGAAAACACCTTAACCTGTAATGTTTGCACTTGGTCATCCTTAGCTGGGTTCAAGAGGACAGCAACGTGTGTTAACAAAATGGGAACTATTCTGAGGAGGACTTTAAAAAATGCACTCTTGAGCTGAAACAGATGTTCAAGGAGTCAGGGGTAAGGTGAGCAGCAAAGCTAGCTGCCTGGGGTCACTGCCTGCTTCATCCACCTTGGCTCTGTCATCTAGAGTGAGACACTAGATCCTTTGGCTGACATTCTTGGAAAATTGGAAAGTTTTCAATCGAAGGTCTAAATAAGCTACATGTGTAAATTGCTTGGAAAAGTTCCTAGCATATGTCAAAAATACTAATATGTGATAGCAATTTTTATTTATATAGATGCTTCATTAAAACCATTAACTGCTACCTGTGCTTTCACTCATTCTTTCAACAAACATGCCTGTGTGTTTGCAGTGGAGATATACAATGATGTTCTCTCCTCTCAGCTCTTAGAGTATTGCAGCTGCGCAGAGGGGTAAAATGATGGAACAGTCCAGCCCAGATGTTCTCTTCACCAACAGATGCCCCAGAGAGAACTGGAAAACCAGAAAGGTGAAAATACCTGCCATTCCCTTAAATCTTCATGTGTCTCTCCTCGTGATTAACAGGCTGGGATTCTAGTGTGTAATACTTGATCATAGGGGCTGGACAGTTCATACTGCTAATCCACCTGCTGGCTAGACAGGCAGAGATAATTATAAAAGGTGCTTTATGGAAAACAGGGATGTACGATCCCAAACTAGAACCAGATACAGTAACGGAATTGAACCAGGAGAGGGAATGAAGGCATGGAGCAATTCCTGAGTCATGGCAGACTGTATATGCTGGGGCTTCCCATGAAACCCAGCCCATGGCCAGCTGGCCCTCCTCTTTGTGGGTCCTCGGGGCCACAGAAGGGGACTCTCCCAGGTCCCACATCTGATGGGCCAAGGGATGCTCATGTTCTTTGGCTATAGGGAATTGAAACTAATCGTCATCTTGAGGCAGAATTGAGACCCCAGTCCTCTCTGTTCATGCTTTTTAATTAAATTTTTATTTTTTATATTAATTAGTTTACTTACTTTGTATCCCAGCTGCAGCCCCCTTCCTCATCCCCTCCCAATCCCACACTCTGTCCCTCATCTCCTCCCATGCCCCTCTCTAAGTCCACTGATAGGGGAGGTCCTCCTCCCCTTCCATCTGACCTTAGCTTATCAGGTCTCTTCAGGACTGGCTATAATGTCCTCCTCTGTGGTCTATCAAGGCTGCTCCTCCTTGGGGGGGGGGAGGTCAAAGAGCCAGCCACTGAGTCCATGTCAAAGACAGTCCCTGTTCCCCTTACTAGGGAACCTATTCGGATACTGAGCTGCCATGGGCTACATCCGAGCAGGGGTTCTAGGTTATATCCATGCATGGTCCTGGTTGGAAAATCAGTCTCAGAAAAGACCCCTGTATTTGGTCCTTGTGGAGCTCCTGTCCTCTTCAGGTCTTACAGACTCCCCCTTCTTTCATATGATTCCCTGCACTCTTCCCAAGGTTGGTTATGAGTCTCAGCATCTGCTTTGACATACTGCTGGGTAGAGTCTTTCAGAGGCCCTCTATAGTAGGCCCCTGTCTTGTTTCTTGTTTTCTCCTACTTCCAATGTCCATTCCATTTGTCTTTCTGAGTGAAGATTTATCATCTTACCCCAGTTCCTCCTTCTTGTTTAGCTTCTTTAGGTGTAAAAATTTTAGTATGTTTATCCTATCTAATAGGTCTAGTATCCACTTATGAGTGAATATATACCATGTGTGCCTTTCTGCTTCTGGGATACCTCACTCAAGATGATCTTTTCTAGATCCCACCATTTGCCCGCAAATTTCATAATTTCCTTGTTTTTAATTGCTGAGTAGTGTAGATGAACCATTGTGTATATGAACCACAATTTCTGTATGCATTCCTCCATTGAGGGACGTCTGGGTTCTGCAGGGACCTGGGCAGAGCTGTAGATGGTGATGGAGACGTAAGCCAGGTAGATGGAGGATCTTCCTTGGAATTCCTCACCCTCATTTTTGCCTGGAATTTTGAGGCCCTAAGGCTGTTCATTGTCCTATAGTGATAGGGACCAAGTGATAATAAGAGAGGCAATGCTAGAGTCCAGCGGTGTGTGTAGAATTGATGAAGACTGACAGATGATATGGCAACAAAGGATGTGCAGGCTTTAAGTACCTTGATATGGTCCCAAGCGCCCCCCCCTCTGCAATTTAAGCCTCAGAGGAAGCCAAAATAGGCTAAGATAAGTACAGAGCAGACACCCCTTTCCAAGGACCTGAGAAGGGCAGCATTCTCCCTTCCCATGGGGTTTAGCTTTAACAGAAGCAAAGAACTAGAAAGATGAACAGCTTTCATCCCAGCAGACACAGTCACACTCAAGGACATAGTTAACTTATTAGCTAAAGCAACATTTTAAAGATGAAGACCATTGGGACCTGACACAGTGTGGTCCTGGTCTGGCAGAACCAGACCTAGAACTTGTGATAAATGCAGAAGCATAGGCGGGCATTGCGGTGCATACCTTTAATCCCAGCACTTTGGGGAGCAGAAGCAGGTGGATTTCTGTGAGTTCAAGATAAGTCTGGTCTACATGAATTTTAGCACACCTAGAGCTACATAGTAAGAACCTATCTCATTAAAGAGAGAAGGTGGGAAGAAAGAAAAAGAAAAAGAGAAAGAAAGAAAGAAAGAAAGAAAGAAAGAAAGAAAGAAAGAAAGAAAGAAAGAAAGAAAGAGACAGAGAGAGAGCAAACAAAAAAGAAATCAAAGAAATGCAGACTCTTGCCCTAGCATTGCTGAAGTAGAAAGGTGGGGCATCCGTGCCTGCCACCATCCAGAGGACTCTGTATGCTCAGACTGCAGAACCACGCATGTAACTTGAGGCTTTCCACTAGTCCACTCATTACAGCTAGCCATATCCAAGTAGCCTCCAAGTCTCCTTATGTGTGCCTCCCAGACCCAGAGACTTGATGCATTGGCTGGGTGGCCTGGGCTCTGAAGAGTAGTGCCAGCATGTTCAGGAAGCTGAGTCTTCTTCTGTCATGGTGGAGCATGACCCTCAAGGACATCAGAGAGCAAGGCACCTGCATTTTCTCCCAGTGATGGACTGAAAGTATTTGTATAGCTTGTTGAGTGCTTGCACCCAACACACACACACTCCAGTTTGGCCCTTTTCTTCCCTCGAAGTGCTCTTCTGTCGCCTCTCTTACCTTCTCCCATACGTTGATTGTCTTTGTGTACTTCTTAAGCAGAGCTTGTACATCCTCACCTGTATTATATTCCAGAGAGGTGGGAGTCCCTCTAAATAGATGACCATTTATAGATATGAATATGGTCTGCAAAAATTAATCACTGTGGTCTACAAAAATGGCTCAGTGTTTTAAGAACACTTGTTAATCTTTCAGATAACCCAGGTTTGGTTCTCAGTCCCTACAACATATCCCATAACTGTTTGTAACTCCAATCGCAGGAAATCTAATGCTTTCTTCTGGCTGCTACACGTACCAGACATTCACCTGTTGCACAGGCATACAGGCAAGAAAACCACCCATACACATTAAATAAATAAGCATTTAAATAGAATTACCAATGATCAGTAGTGCCTGGGAATAAAGAAACAAGAGAACTAGCCTTAGCTCATAAAGAGCCCTAGGTTCTAGCAAATGAAGTATTACTGACAACTGTGATTCATTCAGCTGCTAATCTCTCTCTCTCTTTCTCTCTCTCTCTCTCTCTCTCTCTCTCTCTCTCTCTGTGTGTGTGTGTGTGTTTTATATTGGAATGGAATCTTGAATCATACTGCTACTATGAGCCTGAATACTATTTAGGAAAATGAAAGTAATAGAAGCTCTTTTGTGACTTAAGCTAAAATATCTTTCTGTCATTAAACTACCGTCAAGAGCTATTTCTTTCATATAAAGTGTTAGTACAGCAATAAAAAGAAAAACCAAGAAAAAAAACTTCTGGTCAAGAAAACAGAATCTCTGGTCTGTGTGGAGACCTAACATTCCAGTTGGGCTGACTCAATCACCTGGCCACAGAAGCACCCTAGAAAGATGGGTACACTTTAAGTCATGCTAAAATCATACATGAAATAGTTTTTCTTTTAAAGAGATACTGTGCCTATCCTGATCCCCATTAGTCCCTGTGGAGCCCCTAAAATGTTCCACTGGTCTGCTTGCTTTTCTGAGGTCTAAGTCAACGAAACACATTTTTTTTTTCTGTTTCTTTCTTTCAGATGCTGGCCAGAACCTAAGTATGCTTTTTCTTCTATTTTGGGCTTCCTTACTTTTTCTCTGAAGCCTCCTTCTTCACCACGTGACTGCTCGTCCCTGATCTCCAAATAAGCTTACACTTTTAGCAATCTCAGCCTATGGTTGCTGCTCAGCCTATAGTTCTGGGCATTTGGTGTACTATGACAAAGAAGTATATCCTGGAACAAAGCTGATCCCCTCCTGGAGGGAAGCACAGATGTATATGGGCAAAATTATCCTCCTTCTGCATTTACTTCCTTTACTCACTGTTGGTGTTTGTAGTCATTTATTTTTCCTGGTCAACTTTAAAACAGTGTGTGCACTAGGTCTTTAATCACACCCGGATTGATACTGCAGCATTACCTGGAGTTCTTCAGGACAGATGTTCATGCATATGGAAAAAGATATTTTTTTTATGATGCAGGCCTGGAACCGTAGGACTGGCGGGTGTGAAACCTTCATAGGGGGACACAGATGCAGGAAAGGCAACACAGCAACCTCGAGTCTGAAGTTCATCTCTTAGACCTTCAGCTGACTAAAATAAAATGAACTCATGTTAGAAAGAATGTTGTGCTCTGAATTTGGAACTTCTTCCAAAACCTCGTACGTTGAAAGTGTTGTCATGGCCCATGACACAATTGAGAGGGAGGGGAGCTTTCATGAAGTGGGACATTGTAGAAGGAGGTTGTGCCACTGGGGACGTTAGGACACATGCTCTTTCCGTGGCCTCTCTTTATATCCTCTCCCCGACCATCCCTCATGTCTGGAGTGAATAAACCTCTGCCATATGCTTCACACCATGAGGTTGGCTCCACTTCATCACCGGCCCAGATGTCACTGAAGTCTCTGAAATCATGAGCCAAAGTAAATCTTTCCTCTTATAAATTGCTTTCCTAGGCTATTTTGTCACAGTCATTGAAAAAAAAAAAAAGCAAGCAATTGGTATTTTAAAATGCAGCAGCTTTATTTGTAATAGCCAGAAGTTGGAAACAACCCAGATCTCCCTCAGCTGAAGAATGGATACAGGAATTGTGGTACATCTACACAATGGAATATTACTTAGCAATAAAGACAAGGAAATCACAAAATTTGCAGGTAAATAGGGTGAACTGGAAAGGATCTTCCTGAGTGAGCTGTCCCAGAAGCACAAAAACACACATGGTATATACTCACTCATATAGACATATAATATTGGATAAACCTACTAAAATCTGTACACCTAAAGAAACTAATCAAGAGGGAGGACTCAGACTAAAATGCTCAATCCCCATCCCGAAAGGCAAAGAGGATGGACATCAGAAGAAGAAGAAAACAGGAAACAACCTAGGAACCCACCACAGAGGGCCTCTGAAAGGCTCTGCCCTGCAGACTATCAATGCAGATGCTAAGACTTATGGCCAACTGTTCGGCAGAGTGCATGGAATCTTATGAAAGAAGTGGGGAATAGTAAGATCTGGAGAGGACAGGAACTCCACAAGGAGAGCAACAGAAGCAGAAAATTTGAACACAGGGGTTTTCCCAGAGACTCATACTTCAACCAAGTACCATGCATGGAGATAAACTAGAATCTCTGCACAGATGTAGCCCATGGCAGTTTAGTGTCCAAGTGGGTTCCATAGTAATGGGAAGAGGGACTGCCTCTGACATAAACTGATTGGCCTGCTCTCTGATCACCTCCCCCTGAGGGGGGAGCAGCCTTACCAGGCCACAGAGATAACAATGCAGCCACTCCTGATGAGATCTGATAGACTAAGATCAGAAGGAAGGAGAGGAGGACCTCCCCTATCAGTGGACTTGGGAGGGGCATGCATGCAGAAAGGGGAGGAAGGGTGGGATCGGGAGGGGAGGAGGGAGGGGCTTATAGGGGAATACAAAGTGAATAAAGTGTAACTAATTAAAAAAATATATCTTATGGAAAAAAAAATGGTGGCTATCATGGCTGCAACTATACCCAAAGATGTGGTCCAGAAGCCTTTGAAGGTTTGCAGGAGGGACTGGAAACAGTTAGAAATCCAGACTGAAAAAGGTCTATCTGTCAGTGGAGAATGGGCAATTCTAATGCCGGCATAGAAAGCCAGTTTGCTGGTAGGAACTATTGGGAGTGGAGGTAACACACCTTTCTCTTTATGCTATAGTTTTTAAAAAGTGTTTGGTGGATCCCTCGCGCGCCTGCACTGCGGAGGGCAAGATGGCGTCGCTAGCTCCCCTGAAGGAGAAGAAGCTCATGGAGGTGCAACTGGCCGAGCTGCCCCGCTGGCTGCTCGCGCAGGATTTCAGCCCCAGCAGCATCGCGGGCGCCTTCGGGAGAGGCTCTGAGCGCTACCACAGCAAGTACATCAACGTGCGGAAGGGCAGCGTGTCGGGCATCACCATGGTGCTGGCGGCCTACGTGCTCTTCAGCTACGGCCTGGCCTACAAGGAGCTCAAACACGAGAGCTGGCGGAAGTACCACTGAAGAGGGCACCGCACGCCGGACATGGATGCCCACCCACCGGAGCGCCTGGCCGCGAGCCGGGGCAGCGCCCAATAAATGCCCACTGACCCACCCCGCAAAAGAAAAAAAAAAAGTGTTTGGTGTTTGTTTGGTTTGATTTGTTTTGTTGTTTTTTGTTTGTTTGTTTCTTGTGCTCAACGGTTTGTGTGCGGTTGAGGTTAAAGATGATGCGCTGGCTCATCTATCTACCACATGAAGTTTTAAGGCAGCGTAACAATCAGGCATGAGTATTGCTGGCTGGGTTTTGCTCAGCTTACAGAAAGATTTTGGAGCAAAAGGCAGAAAGAAAACTTTTGAAAAATAGCCCCACCCACAAAAAAGAGGCTATCTAAAGTTCTTTCCTTGAAAACTAAGGCTACTAAGGGGATTAGCACCATCAAAAAGAAGCCAAATACTTTGCACCAGGACAATGTGAAAGAGAGTAGACAGCATCTCAGAGCAGCAGAATTCCCCTTGTAAGCGCTCAGTGCTCTGGATTAAGTAGGGAGCTGCTCACAGAACACCTTTGGAGAATTCTCCCCTCCAGATCCCTGTCTCCACCCACAGCTCTTGTGTCCCTCGGGGGTTTCTTGCAGCCATGATCCAAGAACGATCCACTACTCCTCAACATTTTGGCAATTCTTGACTTGAACTGCATGGTTTTTGTTTCTTCAGTCATGCTGATGAAGGACCAGTAGGGTCACAGAAGCTTACCCAAAGATTTAAAAAGAAATACTGGGAGACCAAGCAATCTTTCAGGACTTGAGTCCCTGAAAACAGTCCCAAACAAGTTCATGCAAGCATAAAGCTACACAAATGAAGCCCAAACTTCACTGGAGACCCAGGGTGCCAGAAGCATGCAACATCTGCCAAGAAAATCTGCAGCAGCCAGCTCAGCCAGTCCAAAAGAAATGTCATTTGAGTGGAAGCCAAAAAGGCTCTCGCATAGGGGAGTCCCAAGCACTTGAAGACCCGCAACCCACCATCATGCCCCTGATGCATAGCACAGAGCTACAGAATTTTTGTCTGCCCTGCTAGGTTTGGGTATTTCTTTGTCCAATTGCTTCTTGTTTCTTTTTTTATATTACTTCCTCTGATAATGGAGTGTTGCCCTCTGATGTGTATGCTGGAAGTATAAAAATGGCCTTTGGACTGAGCAAGGGCTGACAGCTACCCATTTACCTTCAGCCTCAGAGGGCGCTGGAATGTTTCAGCAGTGCTGTAACTGTTTAGCAACTTCAGACTCCAAAAGGTAGGCGTTCTGAAATGGACATGGATCCTGGGGAAGCAGAGATGGAAAGTTACTCTTTTCCCCTTAAGTAGCCCCGGAAGCTATGGCTTGTAAGCTTTGTCAGCAGTCTGGAACTACTGGGAAGACCTAGGCAGAAGACGGTCAGGCCACTGAAGCATGCCCTTGAAGTATGTCTTGGGACCCCATCCCCTTCTCTCTTTTCTTCACTTCCTGGCTACCACAAAATAATCAGCTTTATTCTAGCATGTACTTCTTTGCCATCTGCCCAGAACTTTGGGACCAAAAAACCATGAGCTGAAATCTCTAAAACCATCAGCCAAAATAAATCTTTCCTTATGTATTTGCACTCTGTCATCATGCTGAAAATCGAGAAGCTAATCTGCCTAACTCAATGTCTGCTACTTTTTTATCTCTGAGACAGGCTTTCCTTGAATTCACTAGATATCTAAGGCTGACCTTGAACTCCTGGTCTGTCTGCCTGACAAAGCCTACTGACCTAAATTATAATTGTATGTAAAAATTACTTTCATAGCAATACCTAGATAGGCATTTAGCCAGTCACTAGGTATAATTTTGTCTAGCTAAGTCATCGTAAAATTAACTATCACAAGAGCCAAGCATTTTACTTAGCATTACTGAATTGCAATTGATATTTATTCTACTTTTTATGTCATTTAAAAAGTGTTTATATTTTACCTTTGTTGATCAACAGCTTCTCTTTATTTTTTAAATAAAATTTATTTTTACTGAATAAATCTTATCATTATTTGAATGTAACATTTTATTTTTTTTCAAGTGTATCCATTGGCACTGGTGACATATAAGAAAATGACAGGTCAAAATGGGCAAAGTTGTGGCTCATAAGTACTATCCATATCCAGATAGGGTGAGGCGGCAGCTGCCCATTGTAGGGTTCAGGCTCCCAGCAAGCTCAGGACTGTGGCTTTTCTGGCTTGCTGCAAGCCAAAGGTTGAATGACACGGGCCTTTTATTATTTCATATATCATTGTTCTTACCTTGATGTAATTTGAAAAAAAAAAACAAAACAAAACAAAACAACTGTTTCTTGAGTGTATCTCTCCATAAAAACATTGGAAAATAAAAGGCTGAAAGAATAAGTTTTGAAAGAAGAATGACTGCTCTGGGAAAAACTGTCCAAATTAAAATATGCAACTTTAAGTTGGCATTGTTTTTTATTTTAATGTGTTTGTATATTGACTTATTTTGAGTCAGTGTTTTGATAGGTAGTCCAGGCTAGCCTCAAACTCATAATTCTCTTCTCTTAGCATCCCCAGCACTGGGATTACCATCTCAATTTTTTTTAGATAACTTATTAACTTTTTTTAAATATACATTGTAATTTATTATCTTTTAAATATATATTTTTAAATAAGTTATTTATCTGAAGTTGACAGGCGCTCTACAAGAAGGCCAACAGACACAACTAACTAGGGCCCAAGGGAGCTTGCTGAGACTGAAGCATCAACCGAGAACCATGAACAAACTGGACCCAGGCCCCCTACAAAGTTGCAGCAGATGGCTAGCTCAAGCCTCATGTGGGTCCTGTAGTGAGGGAAGTGGGGGCTGTATCAGACACAGACTCCCTTGCCAGCTTTTTGATCACTTTTCTCTGGCGATACTGCCTTGCCAGGCCACAGGGGAAGAGGATATGCTCCGTCCTGATGCAACTTGATGAGTTGGGCTGGATGGGAAAGGAGGCTCCAAGAGGGAGGGAGAAAGAAGTAGAGTAGGACTGGGAGGGCAGGAGGGATGGAGCTACAACAAGGATGTAAAGTGAACACAATAAATAAATAAATAAATAAATAAATAAATAAATAAATAAATAAATAAATAGATGAATAAATGAATAAATAAATAGAATAAAATAAAGTTATTTAATTCTTGATAAATTGAAATTAAAAGGCCAGAGTTTTGATTTTGCAACTTGAATAAGATAGTTGTGCTGCAGTAAAATGAAACCGAATGTTAAACAGATTAGAAAAGGGCTGAGCATCAAATCATTTTTTAGATGAGTTTACATGAAAATGCTTATTCAGCCTGTACTCCTCTAACAAGGATTTACAAGCCTAAGCCTAATGCAAGCACTGCTTCTCTGTAACACAGGTTGATAATTCTCTGCCAAAAATGAAAGGAGTAGAAACCATGATAAAGACTGCATCTCCCAGGATTCACTACAACAGTGGTAGCATGTGATTAAATTAACCACACCAAAAAAAAGTGTCTGGAATGGGAGTCAGAAGGAGGGTTATTAATGCTGTATTGCTTCTTAAGTGCTTGCACTGAGCTGCAGCAGTTTCTCTTTCTACACGCGAAATCCTAGAACGCTACTTTAAACATGGAGATAAGTTAAATCCCCAAGAAATGGTACAACAACAAAAGTAGCTTGAGTTTTCGAATGAGTGCCTAAAGCAGAGAACCTTAGCCAATCAAGACTGAGCTTACTATAAAGCTATTTTTGTGATTGAAATAATCTATGTGAGCCACTGTGTTGTAGAAGCTTAAGTTTTACCTGAATATTCTTAATGTGTAAAAAATGTGACTGAGAATTTACTAAACAAAGCCTAAAACTTTAAATCTTTCCTGGCTTTTTTTTTTTTTTTTGTACTGACTGAAAACACACAAAGAGGCATTAGCTGTATTAATTTATGAAGTCAATGAGAAGTCTCATGTTTCTTAAGCAATTCTGGACACAGTGTCCATTCCATAAAACTTTCCTAAGTTGATATATGTCTAAGAGCGTTAAACCAACTTACCAAAAATGGAAATCTGCCTGCCAGTGGTAGTCCTTCCTTTCTGGATGCTGACATGTACACTGTCAGGAAATCTATATCAAGTTAGCAACTTTTTATTCTAAATGCTGCTGATCTATCCTAGCAAACACTGTGAGCAAAACAATTAGAAGGGAAGCATAGTGTGGAAACGGAGTAATTAACACCACAGTGCAGACAGGTCAGGTAGCCCAGCCCTCAAACAGAGGTTCTGATGTTGTCCTTGGTGATTTTGATGCGCCTTATAGTGATCTGCTATTTCATATAAAGAGACATGACTTACCGGTATAATGGAAATGAGTTGACTAGTTAAGTCATCCAAGGAAAATGTCCAACCTGGGCTCACAGAAACTCAATCACTGACTTGGCCCTGGCTTTGACAGACAATCCTACCATTCTGAAAACACTCCATAAGGAAGACAGGTAGTTATTTGGTACATTCAAACAGGATAAAATTGGATCTGGCTCACTCTTCTGTATCATAATCAGCTCCCAGAAAAGAAGATTTACCAGCAGGAAGTACATTTTCTAAACAGAGCAATCTAAGACTGAATTCAAAGCAGATTCTTCCTAATAACCAACAAAATGCACTTGCTATATGCTCTATGGACTATGTTCATTCAAAGAAGTTGACATACATAAGGTAATTTGTTCTCCCTCCGATGTAGATAATACTGTCATCTCTTTGCTGATGAAGAAGTGAAGGACACAGAGGGTAAGAAATTAGCCTGAGGTCATTGGGATCCAAGCAGACAGGCTAGCTACAGACTCAGTACTCTTAACTTTTAAGCCATATAATCTACACAGTCCATGTGTTTAGACCTCACACTTTCATAAAAATAAACAATGACATTTGCTTTATCTTTATCAGAAAAAAGACAGTGAACTGCAGAGTGAGTTTCGGAGCTAAGTGCAATAATTTACATCAACAATTATCCACCATGACAAAATTGCCTTTATCTCCGAATTACAGGGGTATGTGCAAGTATGTGCTAGTCCATAAATGCAATAAACAATGTAAACGACTGAAAAGCAAAAATCATATGATTTCTTTAATATATGCAGAAAAGGCCTTGAACAAACTCTAATATGCTTCATGTTAAAAGTCTTAGAGGGTCCCATTCAGGCAGTTGGTAGACTCTGGTGAATCTTGAAGCTGGTGAGGTCTGGGTCTTCCCACCACAGCTGCTGGGCAGATAGCACCTTGTGCGTGCAGGCCAAGAACCATGAGTCCTAGAGGGAGAGTGAGGGTCTAGGAGTCAAGTAAGTCCGTGACAAGCAGCTATGGGGTGATATAGAGTGACCCAAACGAAGGAGGACTGTGAAACCCTACCTAGATATGAGCCCACACAACTACAGTTACCCAACTTTATCGAAACTTACTGAAAATATATAGACTTCTCAACACATTATTCTTGGGAAAAAATGGATTTCAATATGAAGAAAAATGAAGCTATATCCTTATCTCTCGGCATACACAAAACTCAACTCTAAATAGGTTAAAGACTCAACATGAGATCTGACATGTTGAAACTAAAGAAAAAGAAAAGCTTTCTGAATAAGCCTCTGGTAGGACAGGAAATAAGACCAACAAGCAATGCATGAGATCTCATGAAACGAAAATGTTTCTGGACAACAACAAAAAAATAATAATTGGGGAAAGGATAAATAGGAAGCTTAAAAATGGTAAAAAAAAAAACAAAAAAAAACTTTGTGAGTAATTGATCTAGCATATGACTAGTATCTAGAAGATAATAAGAACTCAAAAGCTAAACATCATGGCCAGGTCTCAACACAGAAAACTACAAAGTTAGCAACCAACACAATCTGAGACTTGCAGGAGACAGCAGCCCTATTGTTACAAGCCCCCCCCACAAAGCAATTTAGCTGAAGCACAAGACAAGGACTTCAAAAAAGCAATTAAGAACTTGTCCAAGGACCTTTAAGAAGACTGTAAAAACACAGTTTGAATGAAATGATAAAAACAATGAAGACATGAAAGTAGAATTTTACAAGGAAATAAAATCCCTAAATAAACTGAAAGTGCAAAATTCAGGATTCCAAACAAAAACCTCAGAGGTAAGCCTTAAAAACAGGTTACAAGAGATGGGAAGTAGAATTTCATGCCTTAAAGACAACATAGAAGAAAATGGAAAATCGAAGATAAAGTTAAACCTAAAAACATCCAAGAAATACAGGATACTATAAAAAGACCAAACCTATAAATAGTAGACATAGAAGAAGGAAAAGAAACATAAGTCAAAGACACAGAAAACATTCTTAACAAAATTATAGAAAATTGGCCAAATCTTAAAAAAAAAGAACATCAAATAAACAGGACCAGAACATTCTTCACAAAATTATAGAAAATTGGCCAAATCTTAAAAAAAAGAACATCAAATAAACAGGACCGGAAAAGAAACTCCACAAAACACATATGCAAAACATTAAATGTACAGAACAAAAAATAGATATTAAAACTGCAAAGGAAAAAAGCCAAGTCACACATGAAACAAACCTATTTGAATAACACCTGACTCATCACTAGAGACTGAAAGCCTGAAGGGCCTGAATGAATGTTCGACCATCTCTAAGAGGCTGCAGATAACAGCCCAGACTACTCTCCAGCAAAACTACCAATCACCAACAATGGAGAAAGAAAAAACTTTTCAGGATAGAAGTAAACTTAAGCAATTTCTGTCCACACTAATCCAACTCGACAAAAGGCTCTCAAAGGAAAACTTTAAAAATAAGGTTAACTATACCCAGGAGGACACAAGTAATAAATAACCCAAAACAGATAATTTAAAAAAAAAATGGTCAGGGGAATCCTACACCAAAACAACACCTTAGAATTAAAGGATTGAAAACACACACGCAAATGGAACGAAGCATTAAGTAGGTGCTGCTGCTTTAATATCTGACAAAACAAATGTTATACCAAAACCAAACAGAAGACGTAAGGAAGAACACTACATACTCACTAATGAAAAATACACAGCAAGGATATGACAATTCTAAACATGTATATATGTAATACAAGGGCACCCACGTTCATAAATGAAACACTACTACAACTAAAATTCAATATTGATGCTAAAACAGTGGTGGTGAGTGACTTTACTATCCCAGTGTCTCCAATAGAGAAGTTATCCAAACAAAACAAGCAGAGAAATTCTTGGGTTAAAGAACCTCACCAATCAAAGGGATCTAAAAGACGGCTATAAAGCTTTTCACTCAAACACTAAAGAACACATTTTCTTCACTGCAGCCTATGGAACTTTCTCCAAAATTTATATATACATATATGTATATATATATATACATATATATATATATACATATATGTATATATATGTATATCCTGTATTCTATCTGAACAGCCTGGATCAAAGGTGAATACCAACAGCAATAAAAATAGAAAAAAGTGTACAAACTCATGGAAGCTGAAAACTCACTATTGAATAACTGGGTCAAGTCAGAAACTAAGAAGAAAATTAGAAATGGGTGAAAACAAAAACACAACATACCCAAACCTACAGGATATACTGAAGGCAAGTCTAAGCAGCAAGTTCATAGTAATAAGTGGAAAACTGCAGGAACATCATAATAATAACTTAGTGATGCATTCAAAAGCTCTATAAAAAAAAAGAAACAAATAATATTCAGTAACAGTAGATGGGAAGAAATAAGAAAACTGAAGGATGAAATGAGTAAAATAGAAAAGAAATCTTTGAGAAAATCAATAAGATTAACAAAACTTTATCAAAATTAGACAAAGACAGAGAAAAACCCAAATTAATAAAATTAGTAATGATAAGAGATACACTAAAATAGATGGAAAAGAAATTTAAAAAACACACAAGGATATCATTTTAAAATCAGTATTCCACCAAACTGACAAACCTAAAAGAAATGTATGTATGTGTATATATATATATATGTGTATATATATATATATATATATATATATATATATATATACACACACACACACACGTGTGTGTGTGTGTGACCTAGCAAAGTTAAATTAAAATGAAATAAACAACTTGAACATGTCTATAAACCTGATTAAAACAGAAGCAGTAATTTTAAATCTCCCATTTTTTTATACAGGTGGGGGGGCAGGTGTATTCAGCACAGAATTCTACCAGACCTACAAAGAATTAATAAAATACTTCCACAAAATAAAAATTGAAGGAACATTACCCAATTCATTTATGAGGGCACTGTTACTTAGATACCTAAATCATATAGAGACCCAACTAAAAAATAAAATTACAGGCCAATATCCCTTATGAACTTAGATGTAAAAACTTATACTTGCAAACTGAATATAAGAACATATCAAAAAGGTCATCCACCATGATCAAGTAGGCTTCATCCCAGAGATGTACGGATGATTCAACATACAGAAATAGATAGCTGTAATCCACTATATGGATGAGATTTTTTAAAGCCACATGATCATCTCACTAGATGCAGAAAAGGCCTTTGACAGAATCCAACACTGCTTTCTGAAAAAAAAATGTCCTGGAGAGATTAGAGACACAAGGGACATACTGCACCATAAAAAGGCTGTTTACAGCAAGCCCACAACCAGCATCAACCTAAATGGAGAGAAACTCAAAGCAATTCCATTAAAATCAGGAACAAGATCAGGCTGTCCTCTATCACCATACCTATTCAATACAGTACTTGAAATCTTAACTAGAGCAATAAGACAACTGAAGGCCATCAAGGGGATACAAATAGGAAAGAAAAAAAGAACTCAAAATATCCTTATTTGCAGCTGATATAATTATATGCATAAAACACCTGAAAAACTCTACCAAGAAAATCTCACGGGAAAACTAACATTTTTAATAAAGAGGCAGGACACACTATTACTACACAAAAATGTAGTATATAATTCGTGTATAAAAATGGCAAAAATACCAAGAAAGAATCAGAGAAACAGTACCTTTCACAATTGCCTCAATTTTTTTTTCCTTAGGATAACTCTTATCAAATAATTAAAAGATTAGAAGAATAAAATCTGTAAGACATTTAAGAAGAAATTGGAGACACCAGATGGAATGCCCTCCCATGCTCATAGATAGGTAGGATTAATATTGTAAATGGCCATCCTACCAAAAGAAATTTACAGAGTCAGCGCAATCCCCCATCAAAATTCCAACATAATTCTTTACAGATATTGAGAAAAACCAATCTTCAGTTTCATATAAACACACACATGATAAAACAATACTGAACAATACAAGAATTATTGGAGGTATCACTGTCCCAGATTTCAAATTGTATTACAACAGGATTTCAGGGAAGGGATGAGATGTTGATCAAATGAGTCAAATTAAAGCCCTAAACATAACTCTGCACACCCGTGGACACCCAATTTTTTAACAAAGAAGCACAAACACACTGAAGAAAAGACAGCATTTTCAAAAATAGCACTGCTCAAATAAGATAGCTGCATGTAGAAAAATGGAAACATTTACAACCTGCATAAGACTCACTCAAAACATATTAAGAACATCAACATAAGACCAGATATTTCGAATCTGGTAGAAGATAATACAGAAGATAAGCTTGAACTCATTGGAACAAATGTTCTTAGCAGAAGTCTAAAAGCACAGGCATTAAGACCAACAACTGATAAATGGCAACTCACGAAGCTGAAAGATTCTGTACAGAAAAGAACATCATCACATGAGCAAAGCGACCGCCTACAAAATGGAAAATCAAACATTTTACTAGTTACAAGTTTGACAGCAAATTAGCACCAAGAACATAGAAAGAATTGTAAAAGCTGAACATAAGAAAAACATGTCAAAGTAAGCTTTAGAATGATACCTCTTTTTATATATAATATTAACAACTTGCATTTTCTCTCTGTCCCTCTCACTCTTTCTTATCTAGGTCAAATAGTAATTTAAGCATTTTTTTTCCCACAGATACAACTAATAGACAAATTGATTTTATTACATACCTGCCTCTTATTTCACCTAGTTCCTTACTTTAATAATTTCTTTCCTTGTGCCTTCTTCAGATTTCTTTTTTCTTCTTTTGTCTGATTTCTTGAATTGAATACCTAGGCCAGAATTTTCAAATGGTGCAAGGCAACTGCATGTATGACCTCACAGTGGTTGCGACAGCATATACGCAAGACCTATGATACTTAAGCTAGACCAAATCCGAGCATGGAGGGGTGGGCATAAAGTTTCACCCATGCCAGAGGAGCTGTTGATAGTTGATAGCTGCTGGGAGAGAGAGAGTGAGTTTTCCCTAAGAATTACCCCCTGATAAGTTACCGTTCTCTACCGAAAGGCCAGACATCCAATAATACCTGGACAGCACAATTTGGACTTGATAGGTCATTTTTAAAAAAGGAAAGAGAAAGGAAGGAAGGACGGAAAGACACAAATTTGGGAGGATAGGGAAGGAAGTAGTTCATCTGAGAGGAGTTGAGGGAGGGAGGATGAATACGATCAAAACACATCCTTTAAGAGTCTCGACAATGTAGCCATTTTTGATGAGAACTGATAGACTGAGATCAGAAAGGAGAGGAGGACCTCCCCTATCAGTGGACTTGGGGAGTGGCATGCATGCAGAAAGGGGAGGGAGGGTGGGATCGGGAGGGGAGGAGGGAGGGGCTTATGGGGGTATACAAAATGAATAAAGTGTAATTAATAAAAAAATAAATAAAAGAAAAAAAGAGTCTCAATGAACTTAAAAAAAATTAGAGAAAAATAATTTTTACAAAACACTGTTGACCTTGCTTCAACCCCTGAGACCAACAGGGACTCCTGAAAGTTGTCCTCTGCGCTACACACACATCTCCCAAAATAAAACTAAATGTAATTTAAAAATTAAAAAATTCCCGTTCTTCCCATTTTTCAAAGATCGTAGCCCAGAGTTTGATGTTGCTTTATACCTAGGAGCAGGTGCTTGGTTTGAAGATTTACAGAACTGTTGATAGCGAGTCTAAAGACAGGTACTGGTCCCACATGCAACGCTGAAAGTGTAATAAATAGAGAACTATCAGTGGACTTGGAAAGGGGCACGGTGGAGATGAGGGAGGGAGGAAGGGACTGGGAGGGTATGAGGGAGCGGGACACGGCTGGGATACAGAGTTAATAAAATGTAACTGATAAGAAAAAAATAAAATTCAAAAAAAAAGAAAAAAAATAGAGAACTATTTTATGCTTTATTATCTAAAAAATGTTATCACTGAAAACAAGACAGTCCCATAGGAATATGAATTGGAGTGAAGAATGGAAGGGCATGAACAAGTAAGTGAGCGAAGTCAAAAGGGGCTTGCTTATAACACCATGTAAGTATTTTATAAATATCTTCTTGGGCACCTGTTGTCCAGCAACACATAAAGAACAGTCTCTGCTGAGCACAGAAAGGTGGTCATATGAGATGGAATGGCTGATGGACTGGGAGGGTGTTGTTCATGTTGGAGTTTTGTCAGCTTGACACATGCTAGAGTTGTACGGGAAGAGGAACCTCAATTGAAAAAAATGCATCCATCAAATTGTAGCTAGGCAAGTCTGTAGGAAATTTTCTTGATTAATAGATTAATAGATGTGGTAGGGTCCAGATCACTTTAGGGGGTGCCACCCCTGGGTAGGGAATTCTAGCTTTTATAAGAAAGGAAACTGAGCAAGCCATAGAGAGCAAGCCAATAAGCAATACTTCTCCATGGCCTCTGCTTCAGTTCCTGCACTAGGTTCCTGCCTTAGTTTTCCCCAAAAGACTGTAACCTGAGATAAGAAAGCCAAATAAACCCTTTCCTCCTCAAGTTGCTTTTGATATGGTGTTTTATCACAACAATAGAAAACTAAACAAGGAAGGTATGTAAACTGCCTTCATCAAAAGCTAATAACTGAGGATCAGCAGTGAATGGTTGCCTATAGTTTGGTTGAATCTTTCTCTGGGTCTTCAGTATCGAAACAGACACCATGCTGTTCAAATCCCTACTCAGCATCTTAGAGGTTAAAAACATTGGGTCGCAAACCCTAAATCTCTGCTCATGAGGGCACAAAGGGGAAGCTGGAAATGCCTTCTTGTTCCTGTGCCCTCTGCTTTGTAGAAAAGCCAAGGAATTCTCCAGCGTAAGCCCCACTGCTTTTCTCTCAATCCAGTGTCATCTGACATGTAATTATTCTCCAGGGCTGTCTTAGTTTGTACATTTTTTTAATATTTCCAATCTTTCCCATGTCATTACAGATGTTTTCAAGAGAAATCAAGAGATAATACCCTAGGAAATTCCAACCAGATGCCCTATTCAAACAGTTGTCTCACTGGTATCATCTGTGATAATTTCAAAGGATATTTATTTCTGAAAACCTCCTTAACCCTTCTATTTTATATTTCCTTTTACAGATTTACAGCATAAACTTAATGATAGCTTTTTCTTTTAAATTCCTCTGAAATTTAAAGTATACTGAAATATGCTTTAAAGAATGAGGAGATATGATTTATGCTAGCAACAAATGCAAAATACGTAAGAGTGACATCTCAAGAAATGGCTCAGTGGATTAGATGCTTGCCACACAAATGTGATGACTGGAGTTCAGATCCCAGGACCCTACAAATGCCAAACAGGCATGGTGGCCTCCTGTAACCATAGCAATCAGGAAAACGCAGGGTATCCCAGAAACAAGCTTGCTAGCTAGACAAACTGGAACCAGCTTCAGCAAGCAACCGTGCCTCCTGAGAGAGAAATGGCTCAACGGTTAAGAGCACTCACTGCTCTTGCGGAGAACCCAGGTTAGGTTGTTGCTTACACATCATAGCTCATAACCATCTGTGACTCCAGTTTCAGGGGATCTGATTCCCTTTTCTGGCCGCATGGACACCAGGTGATAAACACACATACATGCAGGCAGAACACTCATCTACACACAAAGTAAATAAATAAAGATGTTTGTGAGAGAGAGACCCTGCCTCAACATAAAGTAAGAGTAGAGGAGGCAAACACCCAACATCAACCTATGACCTCCACAAGCACATGCACATACATGCAACAAGTGGACTTACACACATGAGAAAAGGCATACCACACACACATATATGAATAACTTTAATAAGAAATATAAATAAGTCTGAATTAAAATAATTGAGGGCCGACTACAGACTTATCTAAGTGCATTAGGCCTATTCCCAAAGGCTAAAGATGCTAATGTTTTCTAGATTACTGTGTTAGTATGTATCCTATGGATAATACTGTTCCTTTATTGATGAACAGTGATATGGAGCATAAGCCAAATAAATCCTTTCCTCCCCAAGTTGTTTTTGGTTTGGTGTTTCATCACAGCAATGATAACCCTAAGACAACCAGTATAATAAAATCACCTATAGCCAATAAAGAACACTACTATTCCCAGCTTATCTAGAGGAACTTGCAGTGTATTATTTAAGTGCCTGGGAGGGGAGTTTCATTGGTCAAGAAATCCTCAAATCTGAAAAATACCAGGAAGTTGCAAATAGAAAAAGTACAGCGTAAGGAAGAGGCAAATTTATCCCATACAGGAGTTGTATATGTATTTACCATGCCCTGAGACTAGTTGAGAACTTAAGGCAAGGGAGAAAGGCCAAGGGGAAAAGATTATTTCAATTGCAAATATATTTCTTAGTCTTAATTCAAAACAGGGGATGGGTGAGAAACTGCAGCTGGAAATGATGGGGTGAAAGAAGAAGCTGATTGTAGGTCTTAAGCACTTCCATTCCTGGGGGATCAAAGCTAGGCCAAGGTAGGAATCCACTGCTCTGAAGGAATCCACTGGTGAGAAACGCAGGGAAGCCAATGTGCTTTGTATGATTCACAGCGAAGCATGGTCTTCACAATTCCATAAGCCTAGGGAGCACTGGAGATGAGCCATCTTTATAAGGAGACATGCTTTTGCTTTGGAATCTTCATAAAGAAATTGTACACTCTCACTCCTACTTCAGTAGGAAGCCTCGTCATTGACACACAGAGAGCCTTTAAATCCACCTCGTTTCTAGACTGCCTGCTCAGCAACACACTTGTGTCTGAGATAATAACTCGCTCTACCATTCACGTGACCAGTAATTAAAGTCTTTTTTCAAACAGAGCATGTGTTTCTGTTGATGTTTTCACTGTATTTAAGTATTAATTTTAGCTTCAGGAGTAAGTGTTGCTAAAGGAAGCCAGTAGAAGGGTATCTAGCTTGGAGTCTTTCTGAGTCAGTTGAATGTTTGGTGATAGGAAGTTATTATTAATATATTACTTTAAAAAATAAAATGAAAATGAAATCATTTACCTGAAATCGTTTTGCAAATGCCAAAGAGTAATCAAATAAAAGATGATGTAATTGACCATTATTTATTTTAATCTTGAAAGAAATACTATGCCAAATGAGAGGATAAAAGTAAGCAACAGAGCAATCTTTTAACTGTTCAGATTACTAACTATTGAACTGAACCTATTTATCAACTGTATTTTGGATGAATAATGGCCCTTTATTCTCAACGAGTGAGAACATGGGACTGAATAAATGTTTGTGTGTGTGTGTGTGTGTGTGTGTGTGATTATTGCAGCACAGAGCAGGAAGACACAGAGGAGAATATAAGAGGCCACTGGTGCCGCATCACCCGTGACAACAAGCTGAGGGATGAGGATGCATTGGAAGCACCACGTGCGTGACCTCTAACAGAAAGGGTCCACATTCGCTCTGCTAGAAGGCTGCGGCAACACCAGGGTGATGCTGGGAAGCGGGTGCTTGGAGACAGAGAGTGCTACAGGGCCAGCGGGGGACAGAACCTAGAAACAGAAGAAGCACAAGTAAATTAGAAGCTCAGGAAACTCGCTGGCATTTTCCCTCCTGTCTTCCTCCTCCTTTCTTCCTGGATACTTTCGGATAGGTGGGCCTCTGTTTCCTTCTTTTCTTCCTCTTCCATTTCCACCAGGCTATAACACTGGCCTTTTTTTTTTTTTTTTTTTTTACTTGCGGGTGGAACTTAAACTGACTGGCACATAAAATACACCAATTCCAAATCCCGGGGAGAGAGATTTTAAGTCTGCCCAGTTACAGTCAGAAATCTAGCTTCAGGTTTCCTGGACTACAGCTTATGTTTTAGGGCAGTGCCTGTCAAGAGCTTGTCAATGTAGACATGGGTGTGAAGACCATCTTTCATTAAAAAGATCGGCTTAGAAAGTCTTCCAAAAGTTATCCACCATATATAGAGATAGAGAGAGAGAGAGAGAGAGAGAGAAAGAGAGATGGACAGTATGGATAAAACAGTTCGTATGGAAAATACATACTATTAGCCATAAGAGTATAATACAAGCAGATAAACAGTGTATTTGAAATTATATTTTAGTTTTAAATATATCAATATAAACTTAGACTTTTTAAACAAAGATAATACAAGGAAAAACAGCAGTAACAAAAATTAGACCATAGTAACCACATAGCTAACTGAATATAAATGGCTATAATCTCTATCGAGACATTAAAGCTCTTAGATTACATTATATATGTGTGTGTACATGTATATAAACACATAATGTTTATACTACTCATAGTATATCCCAAAACCAATTTATACTAAGGAAGAAAACTATATGCATACAAAACAGAAGTACAAATAAAAACAAAATATTACCAAGCTGAAATAATCAATGCCAACTCTGTATAACTGATGCGGCAGACAGTAATGAGACAAAGAGGTCATTCTGTGTCGTTAAATGTATGGTTCAGAGTAATGATTCCTTAGTTATAAAGACTTAATTAACAAATAACTAGTCAGAATATTTAAAGAATAAAGGGATAAAAAACAAAATTCTTTTTAGTTTTTGTCAGTGAAACATTAATTTTTAACAATTATAAAAATTTTTATAAGTAGTTAATGAATAACAATTATTTAAAAGATTCATTTTAACTTTTAGCCTTATAAAAACTATTTTTGCAGTCTTTGTTTTTTTTAGAAAATTTTAGTTTTAAGCCACTAAATAAATCTCATTTTATTTGAAAAAACACATTTTTCCCTTTGTTAAATGAACTAGAAGTAGCAATAAAGTTTTAATTTTTTAAAATTCTGCAATTAGAAATTTTACAATGGTTTTCTAAGTAACTCCTGGGTCAAAGAAGAAAGAAAAACTACACATGCAAAAAGTTTGGAAACATTTACAAGCCAAGCTGAAAAGCTGGGCATGGAGACACATATCTTTAATCCAAGCACTCAGGGAGGCAGAGAAAGGCAGGAGAATTGCTACGAGTTCAAGGCCAGCCTGGTGTACAAAGTGAGTCCAGGACAGCCAAGGCTACACAGAAAAACTGTGTCTCAATAAAACAAAGAGACAAAAATCCAAGCTGATTGTGGTACCACATGCCCATAATCACATCCAAAGTTTGGGATGTGAAGGCAAGCAGAATGTGAGTATAAAGCCAGCCTAAGCTACATAGTGAAGTTGTGTCGGAAAAAAAAAAAAAAAGAAAGAACAAATTAAGATTCCAGGTAAGATGTTAATTTAAGAATGTCACACACTGAAACTTACAAGAGCCATTGACACTTTGCTTAGAAGCAATGGCATGTCTTTAAGGCTTTATTAATTCAATAAATGATTATATAAATGAATCTACTCCAAAAGAACAAATAAGAAAAACCAAAGAAAAGATTTAAGCTTTATAGTCCTATATTAATGAGTGAAAAAATTACCATTTAATATAATCAAGAAAACACAAAACAACAACAACAAAAAAGCACAAAATATTAGCCATGAGAGTGAGACTATACTTTAATCCCAGCACCAAGGAGGCTGAGGCAGGTGGATCTCTGTGAGTTCAAGGCCTGCCTGGTCTACATAGTGAGTTCCAGGACAGCCAGAGCTATATAGTGAGACCCTTTCTCAAAAAGCAAACAAACAAAAAAGAAAGTGAGATTTTATAGAAAAATCTATATTTATATAAAATCTATCTTTATTTAAAAATTATTTTATAGAAAATAATTTTAAAATATTGACCTTAAAATACATCAGTATAAATTTATGATAAAATAAAGGAAATTTAAGGAAAAAGGAGCTACATCAATATTAACATATGGTTACTGTTGATCCCAGTCATACAGTAGCTGCCTGCTAGGAATCTGCCCACATGGAGTAGAAACAAAGAAGCAGCCTGAATTCCCCAGCAAAGCTCCTCCTCAATCCAGTCATTCTGCAGCAGCTTTCCAGGAACCTTACCTCCCTTTGGCACTTGTAGCTCTCAAGCCCATCCCCCAATGGAGTCCCTGTGGACCACCCACTTGGTGGGGAGACATGTAAGAAACCTGTACCTCTCAGCAACTCCCCCTTATTTGCAAAGGACATGAAAATCAACGTGAGATGGAAAAGCTTTTACCAGAAAATATCTAGACGTGATGAAAAATAATTTTCAGCAATGTAGCAGGGTACAGAGTCAACCTGGAAGAATGAATAGTTTTTTAATGTGCCGATAAAAGAAAAGAAAGAAATCATGAACATGCATTCGTACTGGCCTCAAACCTAGGGATAAATCTAACTAAAATGGGAAAGAACTAGACAGTGAAGACTTTAAATCTCTGAAGAAAGACAAAGGCATCTCACGTCCAAGAATTGGTAGAATCAAAGTTATGAAAGTGACCATTCTATTAAAAGCCATCGCTACACACTTGATGTAACCTCAGTCAAAGTCCCCATCTCATTCCTCAAAGAGACAAACAAACAAAACTATTGTAATATTTATGAACCACAAAAAAGTCAGGGTAACCAAAACAATTCTGAGCAGAAGAACAGCGCTGGAAGGATTGCCATTACAGAGCCGTAGTAATAAAACAAAATGCTACAGGCCCAAAAACAGATGTGTAGACCTATGGGGGGAAAAACAGACTCAAAAATAAATACACACAACTACAGGCCATGTACTATTCAACAGAGATACTAAAATATACACTGAAAAAATACTGTACCTTCAACAAATAGTGGTGGGACACTTGGTAGCTGGGATGAAAAATGTCCCCCCTAGTCTTGGGTGTTTGGACTTAGTTCGCAGTTACTGGTGAGGTTTAGGCCTTGATGGAAGAAATATGTCCCTGGGGAAGAATTTGAGGTTCAAAAGCCGGACTCCAATCTGAGAATGCTCTCTACTTTCCTGCTTGTGGTTTGTGGTTGAGAGGTGAGCTCTCGGCTTGCCGTTCTGCCGCTTGTATGGCTTGATGCCTTGCCTCCAGGCCATAATGGGCTTTCAATCCTCTCGACTCATAAGCCTGGAGTAATTCTTTCTTATAAAATTTGCCTTGGTCTTGCTGTTTTATCACAAAGGAGAGGTAAAAGGGAGGGGCAGTTCTCAGTGTGTGTATCCTATTCTTGCTTACAAACTATCATATCCAGTATTGCTATGATAAAGAGAAAGACAGACACACACACACACACACACACACACACACACACACAGAGAAAGAGAGAGAATTATGGAACAAACTGTCTGATGAACATAGACACAAAAAATGCTCAATAAAATTTCTTAGACTAAGGACCACATCAAAAAGATTAGATGCCAGAATTGATTTGACTTTACTTCACAGATATTGCATCTGGAGTCTTCATACTGATTTCTCATACATGAACCATCAGGTCCCAGAAGATGCCACACTTACATAGTATTTGGAAAGACTGTTAAATGGATTCTTGACAATGGTCACTTTAGGTAGATGGGTATTCAGGAAATGTGATACCCCTGGAACTAACCACAGCTCTTATCCCTGTTAGGTAGTAGGCAAGGAGAGGGAACATGTGAGTAATAAAAGAAGAACAGCCATGGGTGTTAAGAGATTGTGCCTCACAAACTTTGGTGGAGAAACATTACTACAGCAGAAATAAAACTCTCAGGATCACTGTCCTTTGAACCCAGAGGCTGGACTACAGGGAAATCCCCATGAACCTTTACACCAAGTTCATTTTCCCAAGGACAAGGCAGAGTGGTGAGTTATGCAACAGATGCAGAAGGAACAGAGGAACACTACTTTCAAAGCACATGAATCTAAACTCTCAATATCCAGGGTATTTTATAAAATGCTATCCTTTTAAGTCACTTCCTAGAAACATCTTTTCTCCCCTTTGAAACAAGATCTCTCCATCTAGTCCAGTTTGGCCTTGAAATCATAATCCTCCTGCCTCAGCCTTCCGAATGCTGGGATTAGAGGCATTCACCACCAAGCTCAGTCTTTTTATCCAATCTTTTCCGTTCCTGGTCTACAAGCTCCCTAAGGGTTGCTTGGCTGAGATGTAGGCCTTGGGTGAGATACTTTATTATTTCAAGATGCTGTAAAGTTCCCATTCAAGGATGGCAGTACTCCCAGGGAATGCCCCGTTCCAGACTCCTGACCTGCAGCTCTTGCCATGTAAAATAAAACAGCCCTAAGCCTCCGGTATTTGTCTTGTAGCACAGTATGTCTGTACATTGTTAAGCAGCTGCCACACTTTCCCCCAGAGATTGCTCCATTTCAGGGATGGATGAGGTAATGGGGATATTTAATCCAAGTTAAGCTTGTAAACGTGCTTTGGGAATCTTTGGAATGAAAAGAACTGTGCATACCCAAAAAGTTTGTCACTAATTACATAATGTATACCCAGAGTTGGAAAGAAAATCTCTACCATCTGATAAAAATAACTATTTCTTTGCATGGACAAGATTAATCTAATAATTGAAATGCATCAAAATAAACTCAAATGGTGAGCACTAATAGAAAACTTTGAGATTATGACCTTACCTATAAAATGGGACTATTGGTTATTACACAATCACATTTGGAGGAGGAAAAAAGTTTTAAAAAGAAAAACAAAACAAAAAGGCAGAAAGAAAATTATGAGAAAGAAGGAAACGGTGGTGATGTGTTTGAGTCCACTGATGAGTTATTTTGAAGTTTCAGATGGTTTCTTCGGATGGTGGTTAAAGTGTCACAAGGGTCCATGTAGAGAAAGGCTGGTCACAGAGCCATGTCCTGCAAAATAAATGCAACTTCATCCTCCCTCCAGGTTGTATCTTGGAATATAGCCAGGCATGACTCAATTAATTGAGGGAACTGAGGAGCTTGAAGAGAGGAGGACTGAGAAAGGGCCAGGGCCATAAAGCCAGTTCTTTCGTTTGTTGGCATCAGACAGGTGGTAGGCAGATTGATCCAGCTGCTGATGCTTGGAAAACATCCAGCCCAACAGGCAGGGTTTAGCATCGAAGAGAGACTCCAGAAAGCAGGCCAAGAGTTGATTTCAGATACTATCAGAAGCATGGCAATGACAAACATGAGTATCTGAGAAAGCAAGAGCTAACATGGGTCCTCCAGCAAAGACCACAGCTACCAACACGGTACTCAAAGTCCAATTTTTAATCAATGCAAGGAAGGCTATCTGCAAGCCATGGGCTGGAATATGAAGAAGGAATACCATGGAGAAAGATAATGAAAATCTGGGAATCTAACCAGTAGAAATTCCAAAATTTCCACATAAAATTTATTTGGAAAACACATTCTACACAGAGAGATATGTTTCCAGCTGTTTACACAGAGGCGTACATAATGATCATAATATAATGTTTCCTACTTTTCAAAAATACAATAGGGGTGGAAGAGATGTATATGTAAGTGGTCTATTTACACAATGGAGTATTACTCAGATGTTTAAAAAAAATGACATGAAATTTGCAAGCAAACAGCTGGAACTAGGAATAAAACCATCCTGAGTGAGGCAACCCAGACCCAGAAAAAACAAACATGATATGTACTCACTTGTAAGTGTGCATGAGTGATAAAGACTAATCACACTACAACCCACAGACCCAGAAAGGTTAGCCAACAAGAAAGGCTCTAGGGGGTACAAATGGATCTCACTGCGGAGGGGAACTAGAATAGATAGACTGCGTTTGCGGTGGGGATTAGAACAGGAGGGATCATGTTGGGAAGGAAGTGGTAGAGGAAGAGAACACAGGGAAAGACAACTGAAATAGTGGGCATTCAGTGGGTGATGTGGAAACCGAGAGCAGTGGAAACTTCCTGAAACCTATGAGGTTGACTTGACCCTAGCGAGGTCTTGTAGTAATGGAAGACATGGAGCCTTAACTGACCACCTTCTGTAAGCATGCAAGGCATCCAGTAGTGGGACTGGGACAGCAACCCAGCCATAAAACGTTTGACCCACCTCAAATCTGTCCTGCCTGCAAGAGGCCCTGGAGCAATAGTGGCTCAGAGCTTGTCGAAGCTGTCAACCAGTGACTGGCCTAACTTGAGCTCCAAGCTTCCCAAGAGAGAGCCCATGCCTGACACTGCCTGGATGTCCAGAAATCAGAAGCAGGATATCTCAGAGACCTAGAGTAGAACCAAACACGACTGAACAGAAAAAAGTCAGTGACGTGATTCCTAAATGATATCCTGCTATGCTAATAGGATCAGTGTCTAGCCCAATCAGAGCCTTCATCCAGCAGCCTTGGAAGCAGATATAAGGACCCACAGCCAAGCATTAGGCAGAGGTCAGGCAACTCCACAGAAGAGTGGAAGGAAGCTAGGAGCCTGAAAGATCAAGGACACCATGAGAACAAGGCCCACCAAATAAATGGGGCAGGGCTCATAGGGGCTCACAGAGACTGAAGCAGCAATCACAGACCCTGCAAGGGCCTGTGCATCCAAGATGTGGTTGTTTAGTTTGGGATTTTGTGGTACTCCTAACAGGGGGGCAGGGTGTTTTATGACTCTTTTGCCTGCTCTTGGGACCTTTTTCCTCCTACTGGGTTGTTTTGTCCAGCCTTGATATGAGGATTTGTGTCTAGTCTTACTGCATCTTGTTAAGCCACGTTTGGTTGATATCCCTGGGAGGCCCTCTCTTTTCTGAAAGGAAATGGAGGAGCAGCGGTTCTGAGGGAAAGGGGAGGTGGGAGGGGACTGCGATGAAGAGAGGGAGGGGAGGCTGGGTCTGGATGTAGTTTAGAAGAAAAAAATAAAGAAAAAGAAAAACATAAAATAGGGGCTGCAGAAATGGCTCCGCTTTTAATGATTTTTATCTGTAGTGTGTGATCCCTCTGGCAAATCTCTATTTCCAAAAATATTTACATTATGGTAAGTAACAGTAGCAAAATTACAGTTATGAAGTAGCAATGAAATATTTACCGCTAGGGTCACCACAACTTGAGAAACTGTATTTAAGGGTCTCAGCATTAGGAAAGTTGAGAACTACTGGGCTCAGCAGTTAAGAGTACTTCCTGCTCTTTCAGAGGACCAGAGTTTGGTTCCCTGCATCCATGTCAGGAGGCTCATACCTGCCTGTAACTCTAACCTGGGGATCTGATGCCCACTTCTGGCTTTCATGGGCACTGCACACATGGGGTGCCCTTATATTCACATGGAAACAGGAACATAAAATAAACAAAAATGATTTTAATGTAGTAAGCATGGGGAAAGAGAGCTAAAGATTCTCTCTCTCTCTCTCTCTCTCTCTCTCTCTCTCTCACACACACACACACAGGCTTTCTTCATAAAGACTATCCATTAAAATTTGAAGTGCAGAGCCTGGAGAGATGGCTCCTGTGAAGAGCCATCTCTTCACAGGATTTGCTGCTCTTACAGAAGACGCCGGTTCAGTTCTTAACACCCACATCAAGTGGCTCACAACTCCAGCTCAATGGGATCTGACCCTCTCTTCTAACCCCTGCAACAAGTATGGGGTAAATACACATGACATAATTCAAACAACAACAACAAAAAAGTGCAAAATTAGGGTGAACAAGCAAGACTGTCATAATGCTATCCGTACCTCGGCTTACTAGGCTCGGCTAAGCACCAAGGCTGCCTAAAAGAGCTGTCAGTTTACTCCTGATGGTGATGTTCTCATTTGGAGAAGTGTCATCTTTGTAGCATTCCCTTAGGCACAGCATATTATAAGATCTCAGTGCTGAGTATATCGTGAGTGATCAAAATGCCTAAAATTATAGTTGAGCAGAACAACACATTGAAAGTCTTCACATCCGTTATATCTCATTCGCATTCTTCTATCAATTTCCAGCAATCGGTGCCAGAAATATGCTTTTGCCCTGTTGACGTTTTGTTTTTAATCCCTTTCCGTTTACAGTGGTTTGACAATTTAGGAGGAGCCCTTGTTCTGCTGTTTCTAGACAGAGGACACCTAAGCAACAATTTTTTTTCTCCCATATCACAGGTTAGTTCAGTTTCTAAGACCGTCATTTTGACTAGGACATAAAAAAGTCATTGTTAAGAAATTAGAAAATATCCATATTAGAGAGCTGGCAACATTGTCATCAACAGACTCATCCTGAGCTCCAATGTCACACCCAATGAAGTCCTGGAGCAGATTCTGTGCCTGTCCATCAGGACTATTTGTCGAGCTGAAGAAGATCACGGGTGTCTGAACATCACCTGCAGAAATAGGATTCTGTAAGCTTAGTAACTACAATGTAATTCTTATGACCAGAGAGCCCTAATGCAAGCCATCCAATTCCAAGCAATGACCACTATAAATGAAAACAATTTCTAAGAGCTCAGCAAATATATTTTCACAGCGAAACAGAAGAGAGAATACAGCATATACCTTCTATGGCCCCAAGTTCCATTTCAGAATTGCGCAGTCCTCCACATGTCCTCTGCTGTTTTCTCCCAGCGCTGGGACGTGATTTGAAAACCCAGCACTGGGGACATGACTAATACTCACTGTTAGCTTGGTGAAGTCACATTGTAAAGGTAAGCCTAAACGAGGAGGCTCTGGCCATACTGTGTGGATTTCAGGGATCTGAGAGTCAACTGAATTCATCATGACCTCAGGACATATGTTTCCACTTAGTTTCTCAGAGCCATAGATGGTAATCAACTTACAGCAAATCTTTATCTCAGACGCAGCCACCTGGCTTTCTAGAGCAAAACGGCAGCCTTTCACCAGCTCTCTGGGCAGAAAAGCATTGAGAAATGCGAAGAAACGGGATGCTTTGTAAATGCCAGTCATTGTAGGTGCTCAGAAAGGAAAACTGATTTCGATCAGGAAGATTGCAAGATACGGTCTGTAATCAAGGACCTTAGAGGCCAAATGGAATTTGTGTGTCAGGATATCCTTAGAAGATAAAATTCAGACTCCTTGAGCTAGTGCCCACCAGATTTTAATGCATGAAAACCACCTGTGCAGCATCGGAGCGACGTCTTGGCAGTTAAGAGTGCTACTTGCCCTTTCAGAAGATCTGGGTTTAGTTCCAAGAACACATGGTAGCTCACAGCCATCTATAAGTCCAGCTCCAGGGAATCCCATACCTCCTCAGGCAAGGCATGAATGCTGTGCACATTTATACTCGGGCATACACAACATTAAATGAATTTTTCTTTAAAAAATAAAATCAACCTGCATCATTGTTAAAATGCAGATTCTGATGAAAGGTGGGTCCTGAGCATCAAATGTCCTCTATGATGTTGAAGTGCCAAGACCAAAGTCAGATTAACAAGACCCTGTATTGTCCCAAGGCCCTGATGTGCAGACCACTGTCCTAGAGACCACAAGACTTACTTTGGGTCCAGGGGGTCCTGCAGAGACTGATGAATCAACCAAGGACCACGCACGGAGAGGACCTAGACTCCTTGGTCAGATGTAGCCCGTGGGCAGCTCAGTCTCCAAGGGGGATCCCTAGTAAAGGGAGCAGGGGTAGTCACAGGCACCCTAAGAGGTACAGCCTTGCCAGGCCACAGAGAAACAGGATCCAGACAGTCCTGACGAGATTTGATAGGCTAGGGTAGATAGCAGGGGAGAAGGACCTGCCCTATCAGTAGACTAGGGGAGGGACATGGGGAGAAGAGACAAGGTAGGGCACTACAGCCAGGATACAAAGTGAATAAACTGTAATGCAGAAGAAGAAAAAGAAGAAGAAGCTGCCTAGAAAAAAAAATTAAGGCTATTAGAAACCTGGTCCTCCTCAGGTCACTTGGGGGACATTGACTCATACACAGAAATGCAAATTAAATTTGCATCCTCTATCTCCCTCTCCTGATGAGACCCTGGAGAGTCTCACATGTTGATTTGAGACCGTTTGCTACTGTGATTAAGTGAAAGAGATCCTACACGGTTTCTAGGTGGAATAAGAAGTAATTATTTTTCTGAGGAAATGTTTAATTCACGCTCTCCCAGTTGCTTTGTGGGCGTGAGGGTTAGAAGTTTGGATGAAAAAAAAAAAAAAACTAGTCACAGTCTACTTTTAGTTCGACCCGTTCCTTGGGGTGAGAACTGGGTAAGCATTCTGCTGTAGGCGGTCCCTTGTGACAGTGTGTGCTTCTGAGCTCTGGTTAGAGTGTTGCATGGCTTAAGATCCACTGAGCCCAGGCCTGGGGGTGCTCATAGCAAGGTTGGAGAAACAACTGAGTCAATTACTAGTTGGCAGGACCAGGGGTGGGGGAGTCAATTGAGGTGAAAATGGGCCTCAAACTCCAGGGCTAAAATAGTGACCTAAATTTTTAGGCCCATTTCTTTTCTTTTTGGAGGGGGTGAGTGGGTGGGGTGCGGGGTTCGAGACAGGGTTTCTCTGTGTAGCCTTGGTTCGTCCTGGCCTTGCTTTGTAGACCAAGCTAGCCTCAAACTCACATCAATCTGTCTCCGCCTCCCTGAGTGCTGGGATTAAAGGAGCCGTCACACCTGGCTCCAACCACATCTGGTCACCAGAGCCTTTCCCTCCCGCACTGACAAAACCACACACGATTCTCTCCTCTATAAGGCACTTTTTAACAGCCAAAAAGTGATACATATTGGCTTAGCAATGTCCTCTATGTCATCATCAAGAGGAAAATGATTCTAAAAGCCTTGCTGGGGTTTATGAGTGGAACACAGGACGCATCAGAAGCAAGATGGAAATGCTACCCATTGCTCCATTGCCAGCATGACTAATGCTTAAAGAAAAAAAAAATGAACTGAAGAACTCCATAACCTTCCTAAAGAATGCCATTTGCAGCTAACAGCATTCACAGTAAGGAATTTTTTTTCTTCCACTTGACTATTTCTTTGTGCCAAGAACTCGAAAAGAAAAAAAAAAGGAAGCGAAGGGTCACAGCTCAATTGCCATGGACTCACTTTCAGTGTCACTCCTGCTCATGTACGTCTTTTGCAGCACATCCCCTCTGGGCCCAGAACCAAATGACAAGACTGGCACAGAGTATCTCAGGCAAGCCCTGGGGAGAGAAAGGCCAGAGCACTCGTAGTACTAATAGCTCCCAGGCATTCTTTTCCAACCAATCTAAATAAAATGTGTTTTCAAAAAGTTTATTCATTTGTATTTAATATAAAGGCTTAAATTCTCAAAACAACAACAACAACAAAACAAACAAACAAACAAAAACCCAGCTTCACTCGGCCAATGGTTATCTGTATATAAACCTGAAGGCATTAAAGTCAAGCTTTATTAACAGATTAAATTTCTCAGTAACTACGAGAAGCTAGAAGGCTTCGTATAACAACTCTAGAGCATTTCCGCAGCATACTGTCCTCCTGGACAGAAGTTTATATAGACACACACAAGCGTAATCCTAACAGCCAGCTCTAGAAATTAAGATCAAAATGAAATTAAAAAAAGGTATTGCTATTTTAGTTTTAGTTTTGTTTCCTTTTTTCCAGTGTTATATACGTCTCTTAAACATGAAAGTCATGGAAAGATTGAAATGTTGGTAAGAGACCTCACTCTTAGTTAAACATGTATGATGACAACGTTTAACTGTGTAGTTTCTCCCTAATAGAAAACCAGGAACAAAGTGGTAACCAAATCTTTAAGTATGTTCATACAAGTATTATTCCAACAGGCAAACCAAAAATGCTTCTTAGTTTCTTAGTTTTCCCCATTTCTCTTTTACAGATAAAGGAATTGAGAAGCATGAGCTTAGGAACCAACCTTCTCCAAGCTCCGATATGTTTAGCTTACTTAAATATTCATTAAGCTTGTTTCTCTGGGCAGAGTTTGTGTTAGGCAAGTAGTGAAACAATGAATATGACCCTTGAGGATCTTACACTCTAGTGAAAAGATAGGTCTATAAACAACTTATTCCAAGCCAGAAGTAACAATGAAGGAAGTTACTGTGGACAGTTCTGTAGATAGTTGTATAATTCAAAAAGGTCTGCTGGCCTGCCATGAACTTCTAGTCTAGTTCAATCACTTTAAAAAAAAAAAAGATAAGAATTAGGACTGAAAAGACATTGGCTGCTCTTCTAAAGGCTCTGGATTCAGTTCCCGGCAGCTCACAACTGTCTGTAACTCCAGTTCCCAGGGATATGACTCTCTCTTCTTACCTTCATGGGCATCAAACACAAATGTAATGCAGAGACGTACATGCAGGCAAAACGCAAATACACATAATGACTTCTTTTCTTAAGAATAAGTATGAGCCAGGTTTGGGGGTACTTCATGTCCGTAGTCTCAGAATGTGGGAGATACAGACAGGAAAAACAATTTGTGGCCAACGCAGGTTATATCATAATGAGACACTGTGAAGAAGTCAAGAAGAGAAAGAAGAAAGGAAGGAGAGAAGGGCAGAAGAAGGGAAGAGAGGGAGAGAGGAAGAGGGAGGGAGGATAGGAAAATAAACAGTTGAAGGAATCTGAGGAAGGGACCTGCTTTCAAAGCAGCATGTGCGGAGTGCAGACAGGTTTCAGCCAGAAGAGAAGTGCACGGTCCTGCTGTCCAACTCCTGCCCCGGACCCTAGTGGTACAAGCCACCCACTGGTTGAAAAGTTGTGCTCTGTAAGCCTTCAGAAAGGGCTGCATGCTGTACTCCAGTGTTCTCTAGGAACTGTGGCAGTTCCTAGATCTGAATCCTGGCTGTGTGTCCCAGTTGGTTGTATATGGACTCCTCCATGGGTCTACTTTCCCTTCAGACCTACCTGATGATGCTAACTAGCAGGACAGTGTGAGGACGTAATGAGATGAGGTACATGAAGCCCAGCACATTCTGGGCCTGATACCCTATGGGGTTCTTAAAATTTTCATCACTGCAACAGCTAATAGTGCCAATATCAATAGCACTAAATGCTGCCTTATATTGTGCCTTCATGGTGCTCTCACTGACCCAATGGATCCCACAGAACTGTTTTCTCACACCTAGAAAATCTCTAAAATAACCATTGCTTCCCCATTTTGTGGAAGAGAAAGCTAAGCCTTGCAAAGGTGGCATCGTCCCCAAGCTCCACAGCCTCCTATCTAGGCAAAGTCTGCAAAGCCACAGGGCTACAGAGTGATTTCTCTCCTCTGGGCTTCTTGCGTCCTGGCTGAAGTGTTTTGAGGAATAACTTGACTAAAGACCTAGCTTTCTCCATCTTGGTTGTTGCAGAATGGTACAAGGACTGTTCTGGCAGAACACAAAGTTTCTCTTCATAGCACCCCTGCAGGATCTGGCTTTATTCTTTTGTCATTCCGAAAGGACAGTCTGATTTTTCAGTGGAGCCTCCAGCTACAATGCTCAATTAGCCTGGGCAGACTTCAGCTCTCAGCCCTGGGACCTCCTGGTGGCTGGAGAGTGTCTCCAGCAGATGCTGCAAACCAAGACTCTAGGCACTCACGAACCAATCTGTAACTTAAATAATCATCATTCAAATGACAACCGTAAGCTGGGTCTCCATCGATGCTAAGACAATCTTCAGAGTCTCTGCTGTCTGGCGTCAGGTGCTGGCCCAGCCTAGCTGTGACCAAGTAAAGGAGTAGACAGTCTCTGAGCCCAATTAATTTACATAAACGGCCCACCTCATCCCTGCCCCATGCCCGCAACATCCTGCCCGTTGCCTCTCAGAGGCCCTCTGCTTCTCGCCAATTGCTTGTTTAGAGAGAGAACAGAGGGAGCCTCAGACTGGGAAAGACATTTTTAATCAGTTACCAGACTCCTTTGAACTTCGAAGCAAGTCCCCTCAAGGTGTGCTTTAAATTTACAGTGGAGGTTGCTGGGAGACGCTGTCTGAGATAATCCAAACCAGAGTGGCAGTGGCCAGGACTGTATGTGTGTGTGTGTCAGCCAGGCACAAGGCTCCGTTCAGTGACACAACCATACTGCATGACTGGGGCCTAAGGTCCTTTTCCTCTTTCATTTTCTCTAAAAAACTGCTAGTGTGCAGTGTGGGGATAGAGTGAATGGTCCAGCTCTGATATCCTTCCTTAGCTGTATCACCTGATATTTCACTGCTGTGCAAAATATCCTCAGACTCACTTTCCTTTACAGTGACAGCTCTACCAACAATAGTTCCACACCGAATCTACACAGATCGAGCATACACAAACAAAATTTCAGAATCTAAAATGCTCCAAAATCCAAAACTTTTGAGTACAGATATGGTGCCACATGTTAAAAGCAAACAAACAAACAAACAAAAAAAAACCCTAAACACTATCAGGTCACAGTCAAAATACAGGTACCCTACAGGTGTTAGATTAAATTATATTGAGACTAAGTGTATGCGGTGAATACAAAACTTAAATGACTTTGAAGTTCAACTTAAGCCCCATTCCCAAGATGTGTACACGCAAATATTTTTAAAAAGAAAACAAGTGCTGGTCATGGGGGTGCACCCCTTTAATCCCAGCACTGGGGAGACAGAGACAGGTAGTCTCTTGGAGTTTAAGGTTAGCCTGGTCTACGTAGCAAGCCCAGGCCAGCATGGGCCACTTAGCGAGAACCTGACTCAGAAGAAAGAGGGAGAAAAAAAATTCTGAAATTTGAGATCCTTTGGTCTCTAGGGAAGAGTCAAGCCATCTCGTTGTCTGCCGCTTAGAACACAGAGGCTTAGAAAAGTGAAAGTGCTCTGAGCTCCCAACAGGGCAGGATGAGGCTTGTCACGTCCTAGGAAAGAAGGACTACAGAGCAGAAACCAGAATTGAAAGGAAGAGTGTTAACGGCCTCTAAGTGGCACCTGGACAATTAGCCCTCACGTTGAACTGGCCTTAATTTCCTCTGGGTCTCAGGAAAACTCACAGCTCTGACCAATAAAGACCACCCCACTAATTAATTGAGTCATCTATATACCCTGTAAGCGCAAGGTGAAGAATTTAAATCTACCTGTTTCACCTTGCAAATAGCACTGGACAAAGGCATGCAGATGGCAGCATGAGGGTGCTCATCTTTGCTCCTGGAACGCAGTCTGGAAATCAAATTTAAATGACAGGGGGCTGCAGGGAAAACATCTCAGAAAAACAACGAGGCCTTTGTCTAATTGCCCATTTATCACAGTTTTATCTCAGTCTGCCAAGGAAAAGGAAAAGGTGGCAGCTGATTTAGTCTTTGTCCACAGCTTTAACCAGCATGTGGTTCTAATGAAGTCAAGACTTTCTGCTAACACAATGTTGTATCACCTCCCCTAATTGAAAAGTAATAAAAACATCACAAACAGTGTCAATTAGCCAGTGAAGGGCTGCTTGCCTCCTTTCAAGGCACCAAGTGGTTCTGGAAAGTACTCTGAGCTGCGCACGTGGCACAAACACACACACAGAGATACACAGATACACACTTCCTCTAGGAGTGGCAAGAAAGATAATCCCCGGTTGGTGTCTAGCCACTAAGTATCTGTTGAAATCTCTAACCTGGCCTGGATCCAGACATTCAAACACAGAATGGGGGCGGGGGTGCCGTCAAAATCACTGCAAAGGAGGATGTTGGTTAATTATGATCTGAGAGTCAATAAAGTCATCTGATGGCAGATTTAAGGGCACTCATTAGAGAGTGGAATTCAGCTGCAGAGAACTGCAGGCTGCCAGCGCTCTGAAAGCTGCCCGTTTCATTAGGGTCTTCAAACAGGATGAAGGAACCACCAGAGCCATTACCCCTCAGCAGCCTCTAGCAGGGCAGCTAGAGAAGGAGCCGGCCAAGCTGCCTCAACAGGAACTTTCTTTCCATTTCTCATAATGAAATCACAGGAACAATCTGCTCTCTCTTTAAGAAGCCAGGCAGGACTAAATGGCAGCAGGACTGCTGGAGCCGCAAAGTCACAGGCTTTCAGAGTGCCTTGCAGGACCGTATTGTGTGACTGCTGATGAGAAGCTGGGGCAGGCTGGGCTGCGAAAGAGGACTGCGCAAGTGACCTGCGGACCCACGAAGTTTGTTGTCCTGTGGACCGAACTGGTGGTGTGGGCTCTGGAATTCAAGTCTCCTTAAGGAAGCAAAGCTGTAAACAGAATATGTTTACCTCTGCTTTCTCGCTGCCAGAACGTTCTCCGTGGGGAGGCCCTCCGCTCCCTGCTCAGTTGCTCCCGTTGCTTAGGACAATGCAACACTGTCTCTTAAAAATTAAACAGTAGTCTCTTAGTGATGGAGGACCCAATTTGCAACACCTTGCCGGGCCTCTGGGGGTAATTAAGAGAGGAAGTGAATTAAAGTGTTTGCACAGATTAAGATTAGCACCTACTCTTTCTGACCTATTCCCTTGCCCGCCCCCCATTTCACAAGCAAGGTGAATAGATTTGAGATTCACAGAAGCTGGCCAATAACCATCTATACAAATGCTCTCACCAAAACTTTAAACTTTGCAAAATTGAAGCATCTTCTGAAACAATCAGGGAAAGATGAGAAGAGAGGACCAAACAACAAATAATGAGGAGTTTGTGCCCCTGGGGTTTGCTGTCCCTACTGGCATTCCTACAAGCGTTCCCTAGAAGTCACATTATGTCTTAAACTCTGACGTAAAGAACTAGAATTACCAACTTCTCACAGGTCTTACTTCTCCTCTTACTAGAAATCTAACAAATCGAAAAGAAATACAGAGGCCACAAAATAAAAACAAATAAATAAATAATGGCAAAGGAAGTTTGCTCAAAAAAAAAAAAAATCAATGTAAATGCCCAGAGTGCTTTAAAAGAGAGATGAGCCAACTTGCTAACATTCGTACAACTGTGAGTTGTCCTTTTTATCTATTGCTAAGGCTCAGCATTGTTGAGGATGGGAAGGACAGAGCAGCTTGCTCTCTGGAGGTGCAAACTGCTAATCTGTGAAACATTTTAATCCAGTAAATGTTTTAATCCAATAAAACTGTCCATAGCCTTGGGCCTGATCATTCTTCCAAGAATGCATCCTTAGGAAATAAACTGAGGTACATTTGAAGCTGAGCACAAAAACGGCCATCGTTCCCACACGTGTGCTCCTGCCCCTGTCCCAATCCTGCTGGGTGTGGCTCCTTTACCCTGGCTGTGCAGTAACTGAGCCCTGTTACCCCAGATCTGCTACCCTAACCCTGGAAACAACACTTTTTAAACACACTGAAGGAACCTAGATGTTCCCCTGACCTCCAGATGGTCTAACCTTGTATCCACCCCTTGTTCTTTGAACCTAAGTTCTATTAGCCGATTTCGGCATGTGTTTCTGCCACTTCGCCTGTACATGGCTCCTCTCCCACTTGGCGTGAGTCATAAGTTGGCCTTTGTCTCAATTCATTCTCATCTAACAGAAATTCTTGGGGACTTCGTGTGCACATTTCAGCCTTCCCAAGTGTCAGCAACTGGTACAGTTTTTTCTCTCTCTCTCTCTTATTTTTATATCTATCAGTCATTTTAATGGGGATCTGGAAGGAAAGGAATTAGACACTTGTGCTGACATCACACTCTTACCCAGACATCCTGGATTGTTTTTCTACAAGCAAAAGAAAATCTGAGGCCGAGAAGGAAAAGGAAGGAGGGAGGCAGGATAAAAAGGCAGCAAGGGAGAAGGGAGATCCAATTACAACTGCAGCTAACTAACTCCTTGCAAGGTTGTCTTTTAATGTCAATTGTTTTAAATGGTTTGCCTAGATGTTAAGCAACAAAGATCTGGTGGGAGGAGGGCATAAGAAGAGTAACTGTAGCATCGCCAACTTCTTGGGAGCAGAATAAGCCAGGTATAAAAACAATGCAAAGTAGGAGGGTCTGTTTGCCTTTCAAGACTTTCAGAATCTCGAGTCAAAGGTGGTGGCATTCAGAGAAGCTATGAAGTTAGTGGCGTACACGCTAAAACAGAAAGAAGAATAAAGCAGTACAGCTGTTGTCATCCATGTAGCGCTCCCTACAAACATGGTGGCAGCAACAGCCTCATTTGCACTCCCTATATGAAAGGTTTCCCACGACAAGCCTGACTGAAACCTTTGGCTATACCAAACTGCTTCCTCCTAGAGAGTAGATTTGACATGACTTTCCTATGGTCGGTAAGAACAGTCGGCATCTCAAAACCCTCTGCTCTCACAGAACAGTGCAGTTGTAGCAGTTACATCATCATTCTCCTCAGGCTGGCAGAACTGTGCTCTTGTTCATCTTCACCGTGGCGCACTCCTATGATCAGTGGGTGGTTTTCTATGTCACACCACACATACATACACAACCCAGGGTTTATTCTGCTAGTACTCTCAAACCATAGATCATTTTCACTATATTGCTGTTCATGTAGACAAAAAGGATTTGTTGTAGTATTAATGATTTGTGTGTGTATGTGTGTGTGTGTGTGTATTGAAGAAATATTTTTAAGCCAAGTTGATTGTAACTAACAGGGAAATGCTTGAGAAGAAAAAGAAAGAAAATGATCAAGGAAATGTGGGTGATGTTTAACAGCTGTTTCATGGGTATATATCTGTTATATTTTTCAGGCCACAATTAAATGTGATCTTAATAATCATTTGGTATTTAAATAATATACTATGATTGTCAAATGGAATTTTAATTAAATGCACATTTTCTTCTAAAATATGAAGTGTTACCACTGCAAAAAGACCTTTTCTTTGTAAGCCCACTCTTTAAAATAATGCTCACTGATTTAGTAAAGAAAAAAAAATTAGAGTGTTCTTTACTCTTTCACATTAATCCAGCATTTGATGAGTCTTGAGGGAATTAAAGGCAAGAATTCAAACTAAATAAATGTTCTTGTAATCTCTAACGAGGATAATGAAAACAGCACTCAGAAGGATGTCTAAGATAAAACATGCTTCAAATAAACAGTGTAGAGAAGGGGCAGTTTCTCCCATGCTGTCTCGTTGGGGCATTTCCTGTGTGCCATGTTCAGAAGGCACATTCCATCTCCTTTACTTTTGTTCCTGGTTTCTTTAGGAAACTTCAGATCATGTTACCCACCCCCGGCACTCAAAGGCAGAGTGAGCTCTTAGGTCTCAGTTAAAAGCAAGCTTTTGACTGAACTGTTCAACTTACCATCTCACATATGCCCGTGTGTCAGAGCTCACCAAACTGTGGTTTAAAGGCCCTCTACTTTCCACTGTTTTAAAGAACTATTGTTTAATAAATTATGATGACTGTGGTGACCTGCCCACTTTTATCCTTACCCCTGCTCTCAAAACATACACATTATGCAGACACTAACTATGGCAGGTAGGCAAAGTTAAGTCACCACATACCAAAAAAACATGATAAATTCAATAATGTTTCAAATAGAAACGAAAAGAAACTAAAATACAAAACTGTGGGATGTTCCCCTTAGGCAGCAGCAACAATTCTAGCACCTGTTTTTTGTTGTTGTTGGGTTTTGGGGTTGTTTTTGTTTTTTTGTTTTTTGGGTTTTTTTTTTTTTTTTTTTTTTTTTTTGTCTTTGCTTCGGTTTCATTTCTCATTAGAAATGCATTAAACACATTTCAGATGGGTTCAAGGTAAAGGACAGTTTCTCACAGACTGCTATGAGATAATTTGTTATTTTTAAAGGCAAGAGTTAGCATAATAAATGGAAATCATTGAGCCTCAAGTTATAAAAATGTCAACCATTTTCTTTCAAATATAAAAGCTATGGGAAGGTCATTTCTTTACAAGGGGGAAAAACTGTTTTATAAAGGTTGAGATAATTACATTACGCATTATTAATTTTTATTCTACCTTCAAATTTTTATCTATCTTATGGGGAAAAAATATGTATTAAAGGTGACAGAACTGTCACAAGGGATCTGCCACAGTGTGTGTCTAGAGTGTCTTCCAAAAGCCCTGGTGTTAGAGGCTCAGCCCTTTCCTTAGTTTTCCTAAGAGGTGTTGGAAACAGGACATGAAGAAGCCAGGTTGGGAATCTCCTCCCTTTTCTATTTTTTGCCTGGACATATGTGAGCATCTTTCCTCTACAATGCATTCCCTGTCATGACGTGCTGTCTGCCACAAGCTTAGTAGCAGCGGATCAAAGTGATCATAGGCTCAAAGCTACAAAACCAGGATTCAAAATAAACCTTTCATTTTAATAAGGTGGTTGTCTGTGTTTGTCATGGTAAAGGCAAAGCAACTAACAAGTACTCAGGAAGAACAGCCAGTCAGAGCTAAGAGCAGTCACCAGTCCCTTCTTACAACTGAAAGGATTATGAAAAGAAGGAGTGGTTAACAGGAGGCCTCATCTGAACAGAAAGAGATTCCTTGATTTTCAGGTCTAGTTTAAAAAAGACTCCCCAAGACACAGGATGGACTGACAAGATGTTGCTATCTGAAGCATGTAAGGGGTTTTAGTTTAGAAAAAAAGAACAGGATGCACTGCGGACATCATAAGGCTGAATATGAGCCACGAACTAGGGAGACAAGGCTGTGGAATCAAGGGCCAGAGAACCTCAGTGCCAGCTGGGTCTAGAGTGAAAGCCTCTAGGCTGTCATTTGGAGCTCCAGAGCTTTCGGGTGGGGTGAGGAAGGCAGAATCAGCAATGTAATGGAGGGTCGAGTTGGCAGTACCAAAGATGGGGCCAAGGAAGTGGTTCTGATACCTGGGAAGAACATGGGATTATATTTGATCCGGAAAGAGATGAAAATATACCCCTATTCTTTTTTTTTTCTAACTTTTATCTGAGTTGGTGTTTTTTTAATTAGATATTTTTAAATAGGGAGGTCAGAAGAATAAATCATGAAACTAACTTTATCAACAGCTAAGATTTGATTTATAATGCTGGAATACTGCTTTTTGTTTGGTATACACAAAAAACAGAAATATATATTTCCTATCTTAAAATCCATGGTTTAGAATTACAAAATGTATCATAAAAAAAAGATAATGATCCTTTAACAAGAATACATTTTTTTAGTGTTGCTTTTTTTTTCTTATTCACTTTACATCCTTGTTGTAGCCCCATCCCTCCTCCCTGCCAATCCTGCCCTCATTCCCTCTCCCCCACCTCCTTCCACAGAAAAGGGAAGTTCCCTTTCCCATCCATTCTAGCTCATCAAGTTGTATCAGGACTGAGCGTGTCCTTTTCCCCTGTGGCTTGGCAAGGCAGTTCTGAAAGGGGAAAGTGCTTCAGTCTCAGCAAGCCCCTTTGTGCCCTGGTTAGTTGGCTCTGTTGGTCTTCTTGTAGAGCTCCTGACACCTCCAGGTTGTTTTCTTTTTCCTCCCACTTTTCCATAAGATGCCCTACACATCACCCAGTGTTTAACTGTGAGTCTTGGAATCTGTTTTGAGGCACTGCTGGGAAGAGCCTCTCAGGGAACAACTCTGTCAGGCTCCTGTCTGCAAGCTTAGCAGAGCAACTTTTATAGTGTCAGGGATTGGCACTCTCTGATAGGGTGGGTCTTTGGTTGGGCCAGGCATTGGCTGGGCATTCCCTCCATCTCTGCTCTGTCTGATCTATCTGTATCCCTGCACTTCTTGTAGGCAGGGTAAATTTTAAGCCAAAGTTTTTGTGGGTGGGTTGGTGTTCTCCTTCTACTAGGAGTCTTGTCTAGCTAGAGAGTCTCCTTTTCAGTCTCCATGGCCCCTGTTACTGGGAGTCTCAGCTAGAGTCCCCCTCATATCCTTCCAGAAGCCTATTCTGACTTAGGTCTCCAGCTTTTTACAGAGATGCCCCCGTCCACAGCAAGCCTTCTGTCCTCCCACCCCCGCTCTCCCCAAGTCTGATCTCCACCCTTATTTCTCTCTGCACTTGCTCTCCTACCTTGTTCCCTCTCTTCATCCACCTCCTCTGTCTATTCTATTTCTCCTTCCAAGTGAGTTGTATGCATCCTCCCTTGGATCCTCCTTGTTATTTATCTTTTGGGTCTGTGCCTTGTAGTATTCTTATCCTATATGTACTATATGGCTAAAATCCACTTACAAGAGAGTACATACCATGTGTGTCTTTCTGGGTCTGTGTTACCTCTCTGAGAATGATCTTTTCTAGTTCCATCCATTTGCCTGCAAATTTCATGATATCTTTGTTTTTGATAGCTCTGTAGTATTCCATTGTTTAAACGTGGAAGTTTCTTTATCCATTCTTCAGTTGAGGGACATCTAGGTTATTTCCAGATTCTGGCTATTTTAAATAAAGTTGCTATGAACATAGTTAAACACGTGTCCTTGTACTGTCTTTTGGGTATATACCCTGGAGAGGTATAGCTGAGTCTTGAAATAAAGCTATTCTCAATTTTCTGAGAAAGTGCCAGATTGATCTACAAAGTGGTTCTATAAGTTTACACTCCCTCCAGCAAAGGAAGAGTGTTCTCCTTTCTCTATACCCTTGCCAGCATGTGCTGTCATTGGAAATTTTGATCTTAGCCATCCTGACTGGTGTGATATGGAATCTCAGTGTCATTTTGATTTGCATTGCCTGATGACTAAGAAAGTTGAGCATCTTTAAGCTTCTTGGCCATTTGAAATTCCTCTGTTGAGAACTCTCTGTTTAGTTCTATGCTCCAATTTTTAATTGAGTTATTTTGTTTATTGGTGCTTGGTTTCCTGATTTCATTGTATATTTTGGATATTAGCCCTTTGTCAGACATAGAGTTGGTGAAGATCTTTTCCCAATCTGTAGACTATCTTTTTATTCTATTGACAGTGTCCTTTGCCTTACAGAAGTTTTTTTAGTTTCAAGAGGTCCCATTTATTAATTGTTGATCTTAGAGCCTGGGCTATTGGTATTCTGTTCAGAAAGTTGTCTCCTGTGCCAAGAGTTCAAGGCTCTTCCCCACTTTCTCTTCTAATAGACTTAGTGTATCTGCTGTTCTATGGAGGTCCTTGACCCACTTGGATTTGAGTTGTGCAGGGAGATAAATATAGATCTATTTTCATTTTTCTACATGTAGGCATCCAGTTAGACCAGTATCATTTGTTGAAGACACTTTTTTTTTCTATTATATGGTTTTGTCTCCTTTGTTAATAATGAAGTGACCATAGGTACTTATTTTTGGGTCTTCGATTCAATTCCATTGATATACCAGTCTATTTCTATGCCAGTTCCATGTACCTATTACCCTCTCCTGTTCTTCCTGTCTTCTTCCCCTGCCAATAGTCGCACTTTCATTTATATATGTATATAAACAAATTATTTGATATATGATGCAGCAAAATGACCAACACTCGGCAAACAAAATTTCCACTTCTTCTCAACACAGCTATGCAAAGTACCAACAACTGGTAAGAGTTAATATTCTACCATCTCTGCCTCACTCTGTTATCTGATATGTAGGAGAATTATTCTGTGTCTTTATTATCTGTGGCTACAGGAATTTATGAGAACCAAAGGCTTCATCTTCAAGAATCCGATGAGATAGTTCTTAAATACAGCCATTAAAAGTTGAATTACGTAAACCTAAAGTGAGATTACTGCTCAGGGTTCTTACCTCCATTATGTGTGCACAGCAGAAATGCCACACATTACTCAGTCACAGCATTCTATGTCACCTACACTCACTGACATCATTGATAGTTTGAACTTATCTGAAGTTTAAAAACAGTGAAATAGGCAAGCACCATAAATGAGGGCATGCAGATAGTTGTTACATAGTTGTACATCAGGAGTACTTCTTGATGCTGTAAGAAAATTGAAAAAGTGGAATCCAGATATTTGAAAAGATGCCTTATGGGTAGGAAAACTCCCAAAACTGACATGTATGCTGTCTTCACACTGATCTGTGAGGGCAGCCAGGGCATTTATGGGGTCTGTGAAAAGTCCATGCTTCCAAAAGCACCATCAATCTGAACAAATGAAAAAGTACATCTCAAATGATGGATCTTTCTGCAAACAGTCATAGAGAGCCCTTAAGGTGATTCTCACAGGAGAAATAAATACAGTACTGGTGGCCAGAGAAGAAATGGAACATTATATACATCAGTGAAATGGATATAGTATCAATGTTATAAAAAACGGGTATGTGGAAGATCTCAAAATAATTATTTTAGAAAAAATATTGAATCAATCAGAAAAAAAAATCAAGCCTATAGCATTACTTTTTTAAAACAATGTTTGACACATTTGTCCACTGGGATTCAATAGAGTTCGGGTGATTTGGACTTTAGGTCAGAAAAGGACAGGCAACTAGACAACACAAGACCAGGTTTCATTTCCCTGCCCCCCCCCCACACCTCTGCCCACTTTAAAACTCAAGTTAAAGTTTGTCTGTCTGTGCAGCAGTTTCATGAACTGGTATAGCCACTAGGAGGTGGGGAGGCTGCCAAAGACAGTTTCATACTTCTAACATAAAAATATTATCCGAAGGAAAGAGAAATAGAATCTAGTATTACAGAGAGATAAATTGAAACTACAATAGAAGGGTTAAATGGTTAAGGGGACATAGTAAAGAAGGAATATGGAAAGGCACAACTAGCTAACATTAAAGGACTTTTGAAAAACCATATGGAAATCTCCTACTATATAAGCTCCCTCAAATATATACATATGAGAAAGAAATGTAAATGGCATCACCATACTATGGGAAGACAATGTCCCAGATAGACATTTTGTCTCACCAAGTAAAACTTCCAGTGCCACAAATGGGTTACATCTTGAGTTGTTGGACAAAGGAGTCCTTGAACTCTTATCAATAACACAAGAAAAGGAAATAAAAAAAGATACAATAAAAAAGGAAAAGTTAAAGTAGCCTTGTTTCCAGATGTGATTCTACACATAAAGACTATAAAGTCTCAACTGGAAAACATTTAGGTCTGATAAACATTTTCAACAAAGGGGAAGAATGCAAAATTACCATACAAGAATTAGTAGCCCTCATATATGCAGCTGGGTGCTGGTAGTCAGGTACTATATCCTGAACTGAGCTCATTACCTGGTGAAGACAAAGTTTGAGCTCAGGAAGGCGAAAAACCAAACCACAAAGAAAGGTAAAGTGACTGCTTCATTGCTTTGAGATCGGAAGGGCCGTAAGGCTGGGAATCTACTAGGGAAATGCTGGCTTGGGATTTTATAGGGCCCTGGTCCTTCTCCCTTCCCCTAATGCTCCTGTTTAGATGCCTTCTCCTGTACTTTCCTGCTGTTTCTCCTCAAAATGTCTTCTGGAGTCAAGAACCCTCCATCTCAGGAAGACCATTTTCATTTTCCTTGTCTACCTATGTTCCTCTCCTTCATTTCCCCTTTTAGACACTGAATGACCGCATACCATTAAAAGAGGGGTAATGAATCTTAGCTGCTTCATGCTGAAAGGGGGCAAGATCTAGAAGTTGTTGGTCCAAAATTGGGGTGGCAGGATGGGGAGGGGAAGTTGACTCATGAGGCAAGTTCCTGTAGTCAGCCCAGGGTGCTTTGGTAAAATTCTGGCAGGCAGTACATCTTGGGCTCCATGTGTAGGAGCAATGGAGTTGAAGGAGTGGAGAAGAGAAAGCTAGAGGTCACTATAATATATTCAACGGTAGGCTGATCATGTCCAGCAATGTCCCACATAGTAGCAATTGTCCCAAGGCTAGTCTACAGGGTGATGAGCTGAATATCTGAGTTCAGGGATGTATAGCTGTTCCAGTGGCTGTCTCCACTATTCTAGGTCCCTCCCACGAAGAGGTCAGGTAGGAAAGGTGGGTGTTAACTGTAACTTGTTAGGTTTAAGCAATTATGGGCCCGTCTCTTGGCTTCAGGTAGGTACCAGTGATGGATTGAGCCAATGACATGATGTCCTATACACAGGCAGTATCTTTGTTACTAAGGACATCAGTAGTGAGAAATAGTTGTCTAAACAGCATCTCATATGAATTTATACCTTACATCTAGGGATTGTGATCCCTCACATTGTTAAAGAAATATACCAGTCTTCTTATTCTTCGGTTATACTGCTGTTTTGTGTTTGAATCCATGCGGGTAGCCAAAATCATTCACTTTTTTTTGTTTCTGTCAATGCCAGTTGAGGACTTGATCCTCAGGAATCACTTGGGCTTGAGAGGCACCTCCGGCTCCTCTAGCTTTCCTTTTATAGTTGTTTACTTCTATGAGGAGATGTGAAGGCCTTGCTTGACCATGGCTTTCTTAGAAGCACGGAGGAAATTTTTCCTCTATATTAAGACTCCTCTCTCTAGACCAGACACTTCAAAAGCTCACTGGCTGGTGTCCCCATGTCTCACCACCACCGCCACAAACAAGAGAGCAAGTGGTTCTTTACAGTTACACGTTTCAAAAGATGCTTCACAGTACCCTGAAACCTAATTGAACTTGGAAGACAAAGGGGGAAATAATCTCCCTTTTAATCCCTCTGACCATATCAATATAACATCAAGTATAGTTATGGAACACCCAAGAGGTCAGTTAGACCAGTCTGGCACTTTTAACTATTGTGTAACATTTAGATGAATACTAAGACTAGATAAATACTAGGTAAAAATCAAACAGTAAGATAAGCTTTATTTAAACATACATTATTGTTCTTTAGGCTTATCCTTGTAATTGTTACTGAGAGTGGGACAATAATCCAATTGATTTAAGCCAAGATTTGACATCAGTGTATTGAACTTTGACCTTTTGTAGAACACATATGATTTGCCCAGAGCACTGTAACTTAAGCTTTACAGCTTTCATTTTTATTATGAGTAACTCTGCAGCCCACTTTGTGAAACATAGCTATATTAACAAATCAGCAATCAAGAAGCCCTAGTTATAAATGATCTTTTCCAGTTGGCACAGCTGATGTCATGACAGTTGTTTGGCTTGGAAGATGGAGCTGTGTAATGTCAAACTGAATACATAATAAATTCATATTACCTGTGTAAACACTGTTCAACTGTGGGGCTCATTCAGTTCACGTGTAAACCCAGCAGAAAACACAGGGCAATCTTATCGGAGAGTACGTCAAGCAATCTACTCTAGCTGAGCTTTTGGTCGTTGAAGGAGTGTAAGTAGCAGCCAGAGATGGTCCTTTATATAATAAGAAAAATAATAATCACAGCTACTTTGTTTTGTTTTTATTTTGTTTGCCTGTTATGGAATTGGTACTTGAAGAAGCAGATCCTTGCTTTGGTAGAGAAAGGAGAGATGGAAAGGCAGGATAGCATAGTTCTCATAAACAATAAGCCAGAATCAGGGTCAAGCCCTGTGAGCTACAGGGAGCATGCGTAAAAAGTCTGTGTGCTGCATTCATGCCAGAGCCTCCAAAACCCTGTTCTTGTTAGTCCTTAATTTCAGATGATGATTTCACAATAATCGTTTTTACTTTCACGATCTCAAAGGATTAAAGATTCCAGCAAAGGTAAGGAGAGAACTTCAAAAGTTCCCCTCACAACTCTTTTGGATCAAAGGAATTTTATTTTCCTGGCACTGAAGAACTAAAAGGTAAATAAAAAGGCACAATATTTTATAGAGTTCTTCACTGATGGCTATTCTTTAAATGTTGAAGAAGAAAATAAATAGCACTCCTGACTATTTAATTAATGTGTGTCTAAAGTGCTCTGTTGTGCTAGAGGAACCTCAGATGTGCTAATGAGGGGGTGGGGGGCAGGGTCAGATCATTGAAGAAGGCCATCTTCACAAATGCTTCATTAGTTACCAGTTGGCCTGCCTTCAACCTTTTCTCTTAATCTCCAAGTTGTGCATGGTGGCTGAGCAAGGAGAATCATTTGAGTTACCTGCGAAAACAATCTGGAAGACAATGTCAGAAACTGAAATAATTGGTTTGGGGATAACCCTGATTTGCAATAAGTAACGCTATAAGACAGGGTGGTGGCTACTGGTCAGCATAGAGGAGAAACCAACAGGGGAGCAGAGACAAGGGTTGTCTTCCCAAGAAAGCATCTGCTACCTTTCAAGAACGCATTCACCATCCCCTGTGGTCGCTCAGGAGAGGGATAGCACTGATAGAGTAATACCTACACAGACAAAATTCCCTTAGGAAAGAAAGGTGGCAGTTCCTTCAGTTGATCTACTCTAGTTTGTGCTCCCATCTTCCCCTCCTTGACCCCTCCACTACCAACCACAATTGTCCTGTACCTCCTCCCCTTTCTCTTTGTAGATGAAAGGCTCTACTCCTTTCAACCTCTGGGTTTTAACGAGCATGCCCATGAGAGCCTACAATAATATCTTCTCCCCAGAAAGGCTAAGCAAATCAGTACTGCTCCCTGCCTTAAACAATCAGCTTCTGAGGACAAAGGGCATCCTCATGTCTGTCCCACTGACATAATCTCTTTCCCATGTGCACGCTTTCTGACTTCAGAATCCAGGCATAGACTCAACTCTTTCTATTTTTCTTTCCAGGAACTTTTAATATCTGTTACTTGAGAACTTAAGGCATTCTGTCATTCTGAACCGTATTTCTTTGCACAAATATAAACTGATTCATGAGAATAGCTGACAACATGATCATGGGTGAAAGGTTTGTAGTCATACTGTACTCCAGGCTATAATGGGATGCTTCTTTTTGCCATATCTGCATGTATAACTAACTTTAAATATGAGACCCGCGTGGCTAAGTCATTCTCTTGCATTTGGAAAGTAAAAAGCTTCTAAGTATGATAAATTCAAGAAAAATACAGCTACAAATACATCCAGTGTTTCAGGATATTTGATCACACTGAACCCTGAGATTGTGTTGTTTACTGAAAATATTTGTTTCTAGTTGTGGTGTAGCTCAGCCCTATCACACAGCTTTAATCCAAGAGCTTTCTGGTTGAACTGAACTAAATAAAGTCAACCATAGGTCAAGAAGTAGAGCAAGCAACTAGCTGATAGGGGTGAACTTAGGAAAAAAAACAGAGAGAGTAAAAGGAAGTCAGGAGGATGGATAGAGAGAGACACAAGAAGGAGAAGAGAGAGACACTCGGTTTGAGGGGGTTTGAGACACCATGTGGAAGGAGAGCTTCTTTTGGGGACATCGGCTGAAAAGGAAGGTCAGCTTGGTGCTTTCTCTGCTCCTCTGAAATAGCAGGCTTTCACCTCAGCATCTGGCTCTGAGTCTCTAATGGTAAAATTGAATATTTGAGATTTTTGTTAAAGACCACAATCCAGTCCATATGTACAAGCTGCAGTATTAGGAAACTAACAAGCAATGCCTGCTATGAGCTGAACTCTGTCCCTACAAAACTCAGATGTTAAACTCCTAACCTACATCAGAATGTGACTGTGTTTTAGAAATAAGGAGTTTAAAGAAGTAATAAAATCAAAATGAGGTCATTAGAGTGGCTCCTAATCCAGTACAACTGGTGTTCTTATGAGACAATAAGGACAATCTAGAGCAAAGACCATATGAGGGAACAAGAATATAAATCTGTACACCAGAGGTCTTACAAGAAACAAACCCTCAGCATCTTGATCTGAGAGTTCTAGCTTCAAGACTTATGAAAAAAAATTTATTTCTATCACATAACCACCTACCTTATACTAGTTGCCATAGAAGCCCTCACCAGGCAGTCTACGACAAGAAGAGTCTTCTTTATTTTAGGTTCAGAATCAGCTGAGAAACAGAAACAAGAGTAAGACATACAAGAGGAAGGCACTGTTAATTGCAGAACTCATTGGAGACCATGCCTTGTTCTGTGGCTAAGTGAGCTTGAAAATACCTCCTTTCTGAGCTGGACAAACATCCCCATTCATTTACACACCTGGTCATATAACCTCAAGCCACAGAAGTCAGTTGGGTCCCTATGTAGCAGAAAGAAGGCCAGAGCCTATGCTTCTTGTAAACAGGAAGGTCTGAAAAAGAAAGAAAGAAGGGCTTATTCTCTTCTGGAAAATCCACCACTGAGGTAGAGCCAGATAGTGTCGGGCGAAGGGGCAGTCATTACCGGAGGAGTCTCACGCTCAAAATCAGAAAGTGGATGACATAAGGGCCGTGGGAGAGAGTGGGGAAACTGAGAGGTGCTGGTGAGCACGCGCCTACGCTAGATAAACACACTGCAGCGATTCACTGTTGAGTGACTGGGTCAGCACTACCACATTGTGCGCGAATATCTTCCTGGAGTGTAGGTCCCCACAGCCCTTAGCACACAACAAAGGGGCCTAGGAGGTGCTGGATCACCTCCCTGTGCACACACCTATCAAAATACCACTTTGTGTGCCTAAAACAACTGAAAAATCAACAAATCCAGAAAAACAATTTAAAACAGAATGGCGATCTTCCTCAGATGTAAAAGAAATGAACTCTCAGGGTGGAGAGATGGCTCAGCAGACAAGAACATTGGCTGCTCTTCCAGAGGAGCCAGGTTCAATTCCCAGCACTTCCTGGTGGCTCACAACCAACTGTAACTTCAGTTCATGGAATCTGATGACCTCTCCTGACCTCTACAGGCACCTGGCATGTAAGTGGGGCACAGACCCACAGGCAGGCAAAACGCTATACACATTAAATAAGTTAAAATTTTTCCAACGAGGGCTGGAGAGATGGCTCAGAGGTTAAGAGCACTTGGTGTTCTTCCAAAGGTCCTGAGTTCAATTCCCAGCAACCACATGGTAACCCCTGCCATCAATAATGAGATCTGGTGCCCTCTTTCTACCTTATAGGCACACATGCAGGCAGAATACTGTATAAATAATAAATAAATAAATCTTTAAAAAAATTTTCCAATGAAATTAAAATTCATCATAAAATCTTCAGAAGGGAGAGAGGTGTCCATATTTATTTACAAGTGAACAGGAATTAAAATAGCAAGGTTCCTATGAGAATACTAGAATAAAAAAATGAATTTCAGGAAACATGAGTTTCAGACCTAAAATTCTGAAGCTAGAACACCATCCGGGTTTTTCTATATACCGCTCTGAAAAACATTACTGAGTGTGTGTAATATAAAAATGAAGCAGGAAGCTAACAAAAGAAAGGCATAAACCCCGGTGTGAAACCACACTAAAATGGAAAGAGATCACTCTGTAGCCAGTGAAAGCTAGAAAACATGACAAGTCCCAAAAGTCCTTTCAGAAAGAAAGTGATTAAGATACTGAGATAAAAGAGAGACACCAAAAGTTTTTTTTTTTCATTTTACTTTTAATTTTCAATTATATGTATGTTTGTGTCTGTGTGAGAGCATGTGCGTGTGCATTCTGCTAGCAATGGATGCCTGGAGGTTTTTGATCCCCTGGAGCTGAAGTTACAGGCAGTTGTGGGCCAGCCGTTGGAATTTGGGTCCTCTGCAAGAGCAGTAAGCATTCAACTGCTGAGCTATCTTTCTATCCCTCAAAAGTTTAATCCTAAGAAGTTAACTTTCACTGATAGATGCTGCTTTGTCTTTGGGGTAGAAGATGATAGGCATGAATGTGCACGCGTGCCTGCAGTGCTCAGAACAGCAGCACAATGCATAAAACAGTCTGGATATCGGTGCCAGGAGCAAATGTTACGATAGCCTGTCTGGGCTGCACACACTCCATAAGCCTGTCTTTTCAAAAAAATTAAGGAAACGTGAATATCCATCCATGATCTAAAATCTCTCTGTAAATTAGAAATAAAGGGAAATGTCCTCAACTGGACACCGAATTTCTCTGTGTTTATAACAAATATATTTAATGGTGAGAAACTAGAATCTTCCCCACTGAGATCAGAATACAAGTCTCTTCACCAGACTGCTCTTCAACATAAAGCTAGAAATCTCAGCGAAAACAATAAAACAAAAAAAGAATTGAAAAGTATGCAAATTTGAAGCCAGTGGTGGTGGTGCACACCTTTAATCCCAGCACTTTGGAGGCAGAGGCAGGCAGATCTGTAAATTCAAGGCCAGCCTCATCTAAAGAGCAAGTTCCAGACTGCCAGGGATACACAGAAAAACCCTGTCTGGAGGTAGCAGAGAGAAAAAGGAAAAGGAAAAAAAAAAAAAAGAAGAAGAAGAATACAGATTTGAAAGAATGTCTTTGCTCAAAGCTGACATGATTATGAGGACAGTCCAAAAGAATGAACTAAACTTCTGCAACAAATATCAGATTGCAGCAAGTCTAAAGGATACAAAGCTAATGTTCTGAAGCCAAGTACTTTCCTAAATACCAACAATGAACAAATAAATTTTGAGATGAAAAGCAGTTGTTACACAGTACCTTTCCAAAATAAAAATGCTTATGTATAAATTTAACAAAATGTGTTAAATTTCTGAAAAAAAAAAAAAAAAAAACAAAACTATGGGATTCTGATCAAATAAATCAAAAAAGTACTAGATAAATGGGAAAAGGTTCCATACCTATGGGTAGAAAGACTCAATATGAAGCGGTAAGTTCTTCCCATTCCAACCTGTACAAACAAGAGAAATCCCAATCAAAATCTCAACAAACTCATTTTGCAGCTATATTTGCAAATTGATTCTAAAAAACTAAGAGGTGCTAAAGGTCAGAATAATCAGCGTAATATTGAGGAGCAACAGAGTTGGCGGACTAAACCTGCTCAATTTCAAAGCCTACATATAAACTACAGGATTCAACACAGTAGAGTATGGCTAAAAAGGACAGATAAACCAATAACAGAACAGAGGAGAGGCCCCAAAGGATAGCTGCCTAAGTATGACGAACTGACCTTCAGCAAAAGATCACAGACAGTAATTTCAACAAAGATAATGAAATAACTGGACAGCAGCATGCATAAAAAGAATCTATTTCAAAATGGTCAAAATATGGAATCAATACAAGTTGGTAGAAATGGGTAATGGAAATAGATCATACATAGATCTAGAATAGTATTTAACTTTTAAAAACAAGAACATCTTGCTACCTGTGACAACATGAATGAACATGAAAGACACTGAGACACTGTATGAAGTTAAATGGCCACAAGGAGATAACTATCTTGAGAGACCAAAGAATTAAAAATCAGTGGGTATTGTTTTAAAGTTTAAAGCACAAGCCTGAACACAGGCCAGCAAATAGATAATGTCCAGCTGCCTGGGGGAGGGGGAGGAGGGAAGCCAGCTTTAATGCATTCTTTCCCCACCCATTAGAGATACAGTTGCTAGGAAACCAGCCCAGATGGTCAAGCCTTGGCACCTAAAGTAAACCAATGGTTTGGCCTTGGCACCTAAAGTAAACCAATCATTCCAAAAGCCAATTCCCTTACCCAATCATGTACTTCCAAAGCATGGTTTTGCCCTTTAAAAACCTGTTCCCTTAGACCACTGGGCCGCATTCCTTGCGACCTGGGTTCAAGCACATATACAATAAAAAAAACTCTCATGTATTTACAGTGGAGTCTATTCCTGGTCTTTGGGGGGGTCTCACTAACTGGGCACAACAAACTGTCTTAAGATCGTATTATATAGCGAGTTTTAAAACAAGTAACTCATAGAGATAGAGAGTATCTTGGTAGATACCAGGGTCTGGGGTTAGGAAATGTGTTAGAGGGAAATTTCTAAAGGATTACATTTCTATTACACTGGAGAGAGAAGTTTTAATACACCCACTGTACAATAACTGATGCTTATATTAACAAGAATGCAGAATTACTTAAAATTGTTAAAAGATTTTAAAAGCTTTCACTACCAAAAAACACCCAAAACAAAACCCTGTATATATATGTTATAAATCTTACTATATTTTATACTATGGAACAGCTTTGTAAATTACCCTGATTTAACTATCCTTAATTTGTCAAGTTGCACAATAAACATAAACAGTATTTATTTGTCATTTTTAATAAATAAAGTTAATCTGGATGTAGGCCTTATACTTTTCACAACAGTTAACTGAAATGGATCACAGGAATAAATTTAAGATACAAAAAGAAACTTCTAGATGTAATGGGAGAAAAATTCTGCATGATCAGTGATTAGACAATGACTTTCTAGTTACAATATCAAAGGCATGATCCCAGGAAAAAAGAAGTGACAGCCTGGACTTTATTAAACTTAATTTCTTTCTCTGCCAATGACTAACAAATTGTAAAAGTAAGCTGAAGACTAGCAGAAAATATTGCAAGAGCCTGAGAACTCTGAATGCATTGCCAAAACAAAAGCTACCCCCGTGCACACAGCACAGAGGATGTGTTTCTTCACATACCTTTATAGCCTTTGCCCCAACAAAAACAAAACTCCAATAAACATACAAAGAAAAGTCTATGTGGATAGGAACGCAGCTGTTAAAAGGCTTTAAAAAGAAAGCAGGGCGGTACTGTGTTAGGAAGGGTGGGTGATGAGGCACAGCTGTTTGCTCACGGAACACTCAGGTAGCATGGTTCGCCCTAGTGTCTCACCATCCAGCGGTTTCGTGTGTGCAGCACAGCTGAGAGTAAACACGTAGAAAACAGAAAAGGCAGACCTCGGGCTTACACTGGGGTCATGATGAAAGCAGTCTGAATTTTAGCCCCCTCTTTTCTTACATAAAGATAACATTTGCTTAAACAAACAGTACATTCTTTGCATTTAAATAAACTTAATTTTTAAACAGCAGAAGGGAAAAGGGAAATTAAACTAAACCAAACATAAAACAAAACCAGAGATCACTTTAAAAAAGGGACTTTAAACCCAAATCTTATTTTAATTAAGGCGATACTCAACAAAAAGAATCTGGAAAGAACAGAGAGCTCTGTCTTCCAACTGTAAAGATCAGTTTTAGGGTGTCATTCACCCACTTACGGAATGGGGAAGGTGAGCATGTGTCCACATGTGCTCATGTGCTCAGAGGAGGTTTTATTGCTTAGCAGTTGTGCTTTCTTACACAAAGCCTTGCTGTCTAACTGAACTAGAACCCAGGAGGTTAAAAAAAAAAAACAAACATCCTTCCAAGCCTAAACAAATTCCTTTAAAGTATCCGGCACCACAGAAGCACCTGGGAAGGTTACAGGAAGATCTCAAGGGGAAGTGCCGTGCGGAGCATGCTCCAGGGATGGACCTGGCTGGAATGGTGAGGAAATGAAGAAAAGACAGACATACAGTCAGAGAAGCTGAGGTCCAGTGTACTTGGCTCTTGGGTGGAGAAACTGCAGCATCCAGGAAAAACTCTGTGTGTGTTATTGCGTACACTTGAATGGGGAGGTAGAGTTATCGTATATAGATAAACAAGGAGGCAGAGTTATGGTATACAGCTAAATCAAGGAGACAGATTCAGCCAACCTGAGCAGGACTAGGGGAGCAGTCTTCAAATGTAAACATTTGTGGTAGGGGAGGTAAGCTATGGTAGGCATCTTTCCCACACACTATCAACACTTGCACTAAGACCACACAGGAAGGCTTTGGTGACCCTCTGAGCCTCACCCTGGAGAGAAGTCTTTGCCTTTCCGTAGGTTTAACTATGATCCTTGACATGGCCATCCCTATGTCAGCAGCATACTCAGGACTTTGCTCACTCAAAGACTCCTCTGCTTTCTCCAGGTCAGGGCCTTTACATTTTTTTCTCCCACAGTTTAGACACCCATAGCTTCTGGGACACTGTCCATTACCTTAGTCTTGCCAAATCATGAGCTGCTTCTCAAGTCTGGCCAAAGGCAAACCTCTCCATCGTGTTCTACTTGTTGGAGTAACCACTCTATCATACACACACACACACACACACACATACACACACACACACACACACCCTCAGCACACGTTTCCAGTACTAGTCAGAACAAGCTACTACCACAATATGTAAGGAAATGTAACTTTTAGAAACCAGACAATAGTGTATTCTGATGAAAGGCCAAGAGTTTCCTGATTGCCCCAACCACAGCAATAAAATGTTAAGGGAAAGCCAAATGTTTGCATGGAAAAAGGGTGGGTCTGATTTCTCCCCTTTGGATTTGTAGCGTGCCAAGTATTTAGACTTCTAGGTAGGATGGTAGACTAGACACAGCCATCCTGATCCTAGTGAGGCTGAGTCAGAAGGGACGAAGTCCTTCAGAAAGTGGAGGCTGTGACAGGATACCTGAAAAGCATGGGGATTGGGGGAAGAAGGGTGACACAGGGGAGAGAAGGAAGCCAAGCAGAATGCAGTTCTAGCTGAATGACTGAAAGGCTCAGGGAGGGAAAGCAAGCTGTGTGCAGAATGCAAACCAGGTGGCCATGGTGAGAACTGACCAGCAAGCCTACCCTCAGGAGAAGCACACAGCTATTGTAAGCTATAAATCCAGCTACAGATTATTCTGACAACCTTGATTCCTCCAGCAGATGGATTGCTAATGGAGAAGTGTCCCTGTGGTGCTTTGAAAAAAAGTATGATCCCTATAAGCCTATATGAATGCTTACTCGTCAGAGAGAGCCACAATTTGAGGAGAATTACAAAGTGTGGCCTTATTAGAGGTATTGTGTCACTGAGGGGGGATTTGAGGATTCAAAAGCCCATGCCCAGCACAGTTCTCTCTCTCTTTCTCCATCTCTCTCTCTCCCTGCTGCCTATGAATCGGGATATAGAACTTTCAGCTACTTCTCAAGCACCTCACCTGCCTGTGTACCTCCATGTTCCTTGCTATGACGATAATGGACTAAGCCTCTGAAACTGTAAGCAAGACCCTAGCTAAATGCTTTCTTTTCTAAGAGTTGCCTTGGTCATGGTGTCTCTTCTCAGTAATAGAACCGTGATTAAGACAATCTCATTTGGTCATCCATGTGATTTGGAGGTCTCTGGTCTGGCACCATCTTGAGAGAAAACCTGATTTTGAAAACTGAGCTCCCTTGTGTACCTAAGAATAGTTAACAGTGACGAGGCTGAATTAAACATGTCACAGCCTTGTGGTGGGTGGATGGTGGAGTTGAGGAAGAAATTCTGGAAAGCAGTTGTAGAAAGCAAAAGGGCAGTAGCCTAAAAGTTCAGGTAGAAGAAGACTTGGCTCTATGGCTGAAGTGCTTAGAAGGTGACTCCACGCTTGGTTGTTTAGTAGTGTTACAGGGTTCCCACTAGATAAACACACTCTAAGCAAGTGCTCTAGAGTGGGGACGGGTTGTCAGTCTTCTCCAGTGGGGCTAAGAGAATAGCAAAGATTTGGGGTTTCTCTAGGCAACCTGGATGCACAAAAATGATTCGGGCCCCCAAGAGGACATGAGTCTCAAGCCAAGAAGTGGGTGGGGTCTCACTTCAAAGAAAGCCAGAGGAACTGGTTGTTGCGGGGACAGTAGGCCCTGCTAGTGCAGCCACAGTTGCCACTGAAAGAAGGGGGCACTGAAATGTTGTTGGGTTACCCAACATGTTTATGAGCCTGCAGGAAGATGTTTGCCATCTCAGAGCCAGTGTCTGCAGTCTCAGGACCGTTTATTCCACCTTCTGTTTCATATCTATTTCTCCATCAAACAGAACTGAGAGAAACACAAACAGAGAAAGACACACACACACATACAGATGCAGTCATAGAGAAGATACAGAGTAAAGAAAACCAAGGATGGCCACTATATATTCACACACTTAAACAGGCCAGGGGAGTCTGGTGAAGTTCAGATGGATTCTAGACACATGATCTATGGTCACACCTGACTGACCTTCCCTCTTGTATCTTAACTAGATGGCCTCTGACAAACCAAACTTATTCCCAGAGGTATTCAGGCCAGATGAATTTTGAGGTACCTCTAGAGTGCTCAGGAATGATCAGTCAGATAATTTTCCAGGGCCCTGAAACAATTCAGGGTATGCACTCCCTAGAAGCCGCTCCAGCTCCTCTCTTTCCCACTCCTGGGAGTCCCAAGACCCCTAAGTGTTGGGGTCCAGTCTCAGGGGATCTCAGTTGGGACTCTGAAATGTTACTGTGTACCCACCAGAGATGACAATTCAAATACAATTCCAGCCAACTGAAAGTATTCCAGGAGGCCTGGACTACACTCAGGCATTTGGGACCCAAGCGTAATGCTGAGCATTTAGAGAAAGGGTTTTTAGAGACAAAAACTATATTCTTGTATATCACTCAGCAGTTACAGGGGAAGGTTTTGTACAGAAAGCTGTTTAACAAAAGCTAAGATAAGCAGATAGCCGAAGGGAGAGGTTTTGAGAAAGTAGGTAGATTAACAGAAGCTAAATTAGCTGTGCATCTTGATCATGTGTTCCTAGAATAGAGTTGAGTAATTTTCCATCAAGGAGATCAAATTCTAGAAAAACCTAAAATGGTCTTAGCAACAATAGAAGATGGAAGAATCTCTACACTGTCTTATCCTGTCACAGTAGGAAAATAGAGGTTCTCTGTTTGGAGTTCTCAGTCTTGTTAATACAAAAATTTAAAAACAGACTCAAAAAGGAAGCTCAAAAACAATTTTATCAGAGCTTAAGACATAAACAATAAGACATGCAAAGTATAAAACTCAGCAGCTGCCCAGAAGAAAGAGAGGGAGAAGATGAAAAAGAAAATGCCACGACTTTTGCAATGGAGGAAAACAAACATCTACTGGAAGAAGGGAGGGGTTCTTCAGAGGAAGATAGAGAAATCCCAGAACATCCGGGTAAGCATGCCTAGACTTTGGCCAATATCTGCAAGAAAAAGAAAGAGTGGGCTTTCTGGATAACTGAGAAAACTGCAGTACACATGATGGAAGCTTTGTCAGCATCTGCATGGAGAAGTTTTCTTGGATGATGAATCTCAGTAACAGCATAATTATTCTCCTTAGCCCAATTTCTGGTGAATCAACCTTCCTGATGGTTGATTAGCCCAGCTGCTTTAAAGGGAAAAACAATAGCATGCATTGTCTGGGGAACTTAGAATGGCTCCACACAGAGCCTGAGGTAGAATTTAGATACTTCCCCTTTGACCAGAAGAAAGTAGCTTTATCTTAATAAGCCTCAACAAAGACCTAGTACTTCTACCTTGTAACACGATAATTTAAATCCTAAAGTAGGGGAAAAGCTGATTTTTTTTTTTTTAATCTTTCTATTGTTCTCAGAGAAACAGCAGGTGGAAGTCAAAATCCATCATGGGAGGTAGGGAGCAGGATTCCATCTTCAATGTCCTCCAAGTCTGCCAATCTCTGAAAGAGTCCCACATCAGAGTTAAGACCCTAAAACCACTTAAGGACCACAGTCCCCAAATGCTGCTAAAACATCTGTTATTAGGAAGGGTGTTTCCAGTTTTGACCAAAGGCAGCAAAAAAAGTCTTTACTCCTAAAGTACTTGCCCTTTTCTATCTCCTATCTTCATCATTTCTCTTTCTGAAGAGAATTTGGGTGATGAGTGATCTGGATTCTTCTTAATGAAAAGGGAAATTATAATTAGGGTACCTTCTAGTGGTCCTATGTAGGGGACCTCAAGTGTGTACCAGTGCTTCTATTTGTATAACTGCCAGGTGCAGTGAAGAAAGAATGTCCTTGAACTGAAGAGAGATCTGGAAAAAGAAAAAAGAGTAAAGCAAGAGGAGTTGAGGGGAAATAGACACTGAGTGAATTAGAGAGCCCAAGTGGTTGGTTCCTACTCTCATAGACTTTCAGGGGTCTAAAGTCAACCATGGGGGTAGAGTTCATCCTCTTCAGTGGCCTCAGGAGCTGTTAATGCCGATAACAGTGGCGGTGAAGACACCTGATCAGCTAAAAATAATTCTAGACTTTAAGAACTGGCTAAAGTAACCCTTCTAAAAGTTTTCCTTCAGCAGGAAAAGAGTCTCAAAGCACTGTTAGAACCTGTTAGTGGTTAATTTATAGAAATATGGGCTTAATCACTATCTCACTCTTATGCCCCTTAATTTATATAACACCTTCAGAGAAGAAAAGACTTTTTAAAATTAATTTAAATTTCATATATGTTTAAGTACTACACAAAATGAAGGACTATTGAGTTATGAGAACCAACTTCCTCTTGGAAAATAATTTAAAAAAAAAAGGCAGTTCAGAAAGTAGGAAAATCAGAGAGCCAGGGAGATAATTACAAGCTATCATGTCAGGATCTTATTTGGATCCTGTATTGTGTCCTGGATAATATTTGAAGTTTTGAAGTCCAGGGAAAGTCAGCACAGCCTTTGAAAGCAGTTTTTTCTTGGGGAACACTCCCTGAAAATGAGGGAATGGACTGAGATAAATTAACATTTTCAGCTGCCTCACAGAGTTGGCAAGCTGAATTTAGTGGCACTGTCTCCCTCTCCAAACTTTACTTTGAAGCACAAAGTATTGGTCTTAGATGTAAGAATGAACTGACAAGCTGGAAAGATGCTCAGTGGTTAAGGAGGACCCAGATTTGGTGCCTAGCCCCCACGTGACGGTTCATAACCATCTGTCACTCCAAATCCAGGGGAAACAAAAGATGCCACCTTCCTTTTTTTCCTCTTACTTATGAGAATATAATTACATCATTTCTCCCTTCCCTTTTCTCCTCCAAACCATCCTGTATATTCTTCTTTGTTTTCTTTCAAATTCATGGCCTCTTTTTTCATTAATTACCATTATATGTACACATATATGTGTATATATGTATGTTAATAATTAGTGTGTTAATTATTATATGTGCCACATATACGTATACACATATACATACCTATTCCTAAATAAAGCCTACTCAATCTGTATAACGTTACCCATATATATGTTTTCAGAGCTGAGCATTTGATATTGCATAACCACTGTTGTGCTCTTTCCTGGAGAAGACTATTTCTCCCTCCTACAGAATCGCTTAGCTGCCTGTAGTTCTTTGTGGAGGTTGAGACCTTGTGGGCTTTTCTCTGTTAATACCTATTCATTAGTGTCATTCTTGTTCAGCTCATGTTTAGGCAATCATGTTGGTAAGTCTTGATGGATCTAGTTTCTGACATTACTAGGAGACATAAGTCTCATAGGAAACTCCCTGATCTTCCAGCTCTAATAGTCTTTCTGCCCCCTCTTCCTCAATGTTTCCTGAGCCTTAGATGAAGGAGTGTTTTGTAGATGTACCCACTGGGACTGAGCTCCACAACACTGTATTTGGATTGGTTGTGGTTTTCTGTGATGGTCTTTATCTGCTACAAAGAAAAGTTGCCTTCTTATGACCTCCTTTGGTACCAGGCATGCACAAGGTGCACATACATGTATACATGCAACCAAAACCCTCATACACGTGAAATAAATGACTCTAACATTAAATAAGAATGAGCACACATGGTACATACTCACTTATAAGTGGATACTAGACCTATAAGATAGGATAAGCATACTAAAATCTGTAAACCTAAAGAAGATAAACAAGAAAGAGGACCTGGGGTAAGATGATCAATCTTTCCTTAGAAAGACAAATGGGATGGACATTGGAAATAGGAGAAAACAAGTAACAGGATAGGAGCCTACCACAGAGGGCCCCTGAAAGACTCTACCTACCAGTGTATCAAAACAAATGCTAAGACTCATAACCAAACCTTGGGCGGAGTGCAGGGAATCATATGAAAGAAGGGGGAGTTAGTATGACCTGGAGAGGACAAGAGCTCCACAAGGACCAAAAATATCTGGATCCAGGGGTCTTTAATGATACTGATACTCCAACCAAGGACAATGTATGGATATAACCTAGAACCCCTGCTCAGATGTAGCCCATGGCAGCTCAGTAACCAAGTGGGATCTCTAGTTAGGGGAACAGGGACTGTCTCAGACACGAACTCAAAGGCTGGCTCTTTTACCTCCACCCCTCCCCCACCAAGGGAGGAGCAGCCTTGCTAAGCCACAGAGAAGGACAATGCAGCCAGTCCTGAAGAGACTTGATAAGCTAGGATCAGATGGCAGGGGAGGAGGATGTCCCCATCAGTGGACTTGGAAAGAGACAGGGAGGAGATGAGTGAGGGAGGGTTGGATTGGGAAGGAATGAAGGAGGGAGATACAGCTGGGATACAAAGTAAATAAACTGTAATTAATATAAAAAATAAAAATTTAATTTAAAAGAATGAACTGATAGAGGAAGGTTGGTACTACTGATTCAGCTCAACTTCGTCTCTTACTTGAATTCAGGTGATCCCGGTGTTGTGCCCAAATAGTGATACCTCACAAGACCACCACCAGGAGTTGAGTCCGTTGCAAAACACATGAGGATCTTTTTATTACAAATCATTACAAACTGCAGCCTGGGTTCACAACCCCCACCGCCGAAGCGGTGAGAGCGAGAACCCCCTTGCCTCCCCCCCCCCATGCTCAGGCTTGTTGGGTAATTTGAAGATTCTGGTCCCTCCTAGCATGCCCAAAGCAGCGGGGGATTCCTGCCTGGCAAGCCTCTATTGGTCAAAACACAAAAGGGATGTTGCACTTTGAATTGATTGACTATAGGAAGGTCCCCAAACCATTAATGACCTGGTGTCCCTCCCTAGGGGCATGGGCCGGTTTCCTAGCAACTTTATCTCTAATGGGTAGGAAAAGAATGCAGTAAGACTAGTTCTTCCTCTCAGGGCATTATGGCTGGACATATTTACACCCAGCTAGACTTAGTTCAGGCCTTTGCTTTAAACTTTAAAATAATATCCACTGATTTTTAATCTTTTGTTCTCTCACTGTGTCCTGAAGAATCAGGCTTCTTAAGCTTGTGGTGGCCTCTCACAAGCAGACAAAATATAAATAAATCCTCCTGGAAAATGAATAACCTCATATTCCTTTACAAGTCATGAAAAGCACATTGACCAGCATATTAAAAATGATCATGTACACTAGAAATCTAAATATCACAGAGAAAGGCACTATGAAAATGTAGTGATTAAAATTATACATGTTGGAGTTTTGCAAAGAATGCTCTGTATAATTTTTTCTTTATTCATAAATAAATAAAAGTAAAATTATTAAATCCTCACTGAGAAATAAAAGTAAACTGATTAAATCCTCATGACAGGTATTTACGAGTCAGTCTGTATATTTTAAGTGCTGAATCCCAGGAAGTATTCAATTCCAGCAAAACAGGATTGCTCATCTTAGAAAAGATAATATTAAGAATCTCATTGAGATGCCAGGTGGTGCACGCCGGTAATCCCAGCACTTGGGAAAGCAAAGACAGGCAGATCTCTGTGAGTTCAAAACCAGCCTGGTCTACAAAGCAAGTCCAGGACAGCCAAGGCTACACAGAAAAAAGCTGTCTTGAAAAACCAAAACCATCTCCCTGAGGAGGGAGTAGCCTTACCAGGCCACAGAGGAAGACAATGCAGCCAGTCCTGATGAGACCTAATAGGCCAGGGTCAGATGGAAGGACAGGAGGACCACCCCTATTAGTGGACTGGGGGAAGAGTATAGAAGGAGAAGAGGGAGAAAGGATGGGATTGGGAGGGAATGAAGGAGAGGCTACAGCTGGGATACAAAATGAATAAATTATAATAAAAAATAAATTGATTACAAAAATAAAAAAATTTTAAAAATGAAAAACTAAAACCCCAAAAATGAAAAAAAAAAGAAAAAGAATATCATTGAAGAATCAGAAGCTGTAACAACATGTAAGATCTACAAATGAAACACATAAAAATGTTCAAAGCACATTAGTCACACTATAGACAAAAACACTAAAAGAGGTAAAAAGATAAGACCTAGAAAGAAGGAAATATTCAAAAAATAAGTTAATGGAGGTAAAAATAAATAAGTGAAAATAGAACTTAAAATACATGTAATCTAAATTCAAAAGAGGAATAGAGAGAAAGTGGTTTATTGTTATTATCATTAAAAACTTAGTAGCTGTGAACAGGTTAAAGATATCAAGCCATCAGCTTTAAAAGCTGACGAACTATAACTGGGATAGAATTGTAAGACCTCACAATAAAATAGAAAACTAAGCAGTAAGAGATTTTGTCAGGGAAACAGAAGTGCTTATGGCCAACAGAGTGATGCTTTGACATCTAACTTCTTTTTTTTAATTAATTAATTTATTTTTACATTTTTTCTTTATTAATTACACATTATTCCCTTTGTATCCCCCCTGTGGTTCCTCCCATCCCAATCCTTTCCTTCCTCCACCCTCTGCATGCATGCCCCTCCCCAAGTCCACTTATAGGGGAGGTCTTCTTTTCCTTCCTTCTGATCCTAGTCAATTAGGTCTCATCAGGAGTGGCTGAATTGTCTTCTTCTGTGGCCTGGTAAAGATGCACATGGTATATACTCACTCATATAGACATATATTGTAGGATAAACCTACTAAAATCTGTACACCTAAAGAAACTAATCAAGAGGGAGGACTCTTGCTAAAATGCTCAATTCCTATCCAGAAAGGCAAAGAGGATGGACATCAGAAGAAGGAGAAAAGAAAGAACAAGTCAGGAGCCTGACACAGAGGACCTCTGAAAGGTCTTGCCCTGCAAACTATCATTGCAGATGCTGAGACTTATGGGCAACCTTTGGGCAGAGTGCAGGGAATCTTAGGAAAGAAGTGGGAAACAGTAAGATCTGGAGGACAGGAACTCCACAAGGAGAGCAACAGAACCAAAAAATCTGAGCACAGGGCTCTTTCCTGAGACTGATACTCCAACCAAGGACTATGCATGGAGATAACCTAAGACCCCTGCACAGATGTAGCCCATGGCAGTTCAGTGTCCAAGTGGGTTCCACTGTAGTAGGAACAGGGACTGTCTCTAACATGAACTGATTGGTCTGTTCTTTAATGACATCTAACTTCTAAACAGAAAGAGTAAAATCTAAGCCTAATAGGAAAACATGCCTGAAGAAGTGAAAGAGAAATATCTTCAGGACATTGTAATATATGATCAGCTACCTAAGACTAAAATTAATAAAACCGCAAAGTAAACCACTACTAAATAGGCCTGTGTTACAACCAAAAAACAATGTATTCCACAAACTATGGGAGCAGATCAAGTCCTGAGTGCATGTGTGTTGACAGGAGCAGAGTTAGGTCCAGGACCTCAATGTCAAAGACTCCCAGGTCAGGGTCAGGGAAACAGCAACAAGGTCTTCCACTGTTAGGTATGTGGATATTGACAGTGCAGAAAATATAGACCATAGCCTCCTCCTCCTCGATGTTTACAACCCTGCTCCCCCAGAGAGACTTCCTACTGAAATTAGCTAAACTCCCTCCTCATTCAGATGTATGTAATGAACCTGCCTCTTCCAATCATACATGTAAAATAAACATACAAGGTCCCAGGCTGCTGGTGCATCTTCATGAAAGCACTAGCCTAGTTGGTGCCAGCTTTTCTGTAGGTGTGTGTGAAAGTTTCTTCATTCCCTCCTTGCCCCAGTTAGGGCTACCCCAAAGCTGTGCAGGTCATAGCAACAAACCTAAAGCCCATATGAGTATGAAAACAAACACTTCAAAACCAACAGAAACAGTACTGATGGCATAATAAACAAACAAACAAGCAAATAAATAAAAGTATATTCTGTTGTTTCAATCAATGAATAAAAATTAAGAAAAAAAAAAACCCTCTTCTCAGAAGTTAATTCACTCAATGAGTAAAGATTAAATTTAAAAAACCCTCTCTCAGAATAAGTTCAGATCTGAATAGAGAAATACAAACTAGGTCTGAGACCTGGCTAGACATGGGAACAAAGAAAAGGAAGGAGAAAGAACCACAATCAAAGGCTGGCCTCTCAGGAAAGTACCACTTTGGGGATAAATGGTACCACTTTTCTAAAAGCAATAGTTGTATTTTATAGTCTCGGTGGTAATGGGAAATAAGAAATGTTTAGCAATGAAAATTAAAGGCCTTTAGAAAAAAAAATCACTCAAATTCAGAAGACATGCAAACTGTTTCTAGAAAGGGTGACATTTTAAAATTATACTTTATTATAAAATCAATAGAGTGTTTTCAAGATACATAGTAAGTCACTTAAAGCTATCACTACCTGCCTACTCTTGTTTTGTTTTCATTTTAAAAAAATTTTTTCCCCAGGGCTGGAGGGTTGGCTGTGTGGTTAAGAGCACTTACAGAGGACCAGAGTATGGTTTCCAACATCCACATCAGATGCTAACAACCACCTATAATTCCATATCCAGGAAAACTGGCATCCTCTTCTGGCCTTTGTCAGTACCCAAATGCATGTGGCATATATAGATACACACAAGAGAGGGGGCCACAGCTGGGATACAAAGTGAATAATCTGTAATTTAAAAAAAAAAACACTATAAAGTGAATAAATTTTAAAAATTACTAAATAAATGCACACAAGCACATGTTTATGAAATATCAATAAATGATTAAATAATTAGAAATAATTCTCCAAGACATTCAGTCTAGGCATGTTGGGCCACATGTGCACTTCTAAAGTTTGGTGGGCTCAAGCAGGAATGTCCTGACTCCCGAACCATTCTTGCTGCGCAGTGAGCTCTAGGCCAGTGTGTGCTATGGAGTGAGACTCTGTGCCGACCTCTCTCCAGGAAGCAATATTTCAAAATACACAGAGAATATAGCAGTAGTGGTGGTAGAGTAGCATACACCATCCAGGAGAGTTGGTACTATGAGAGAGCAAGAGACACACAGAAAACCGAACAGGTCCATAGACTAAACTAGTTATATCACATTATACACGAAACACTAAATGTTCAAAAAATATAAAGTGTATTGAAAGTTTCAAGAGATAAGACACAACTAGCATATGGAGGAAGACCCATCCTTTGAAAAAAAAAAAATGCTGATTTTTCAAAGGAAACTCCGAAGTGAGAAAGGCATGGAAGAGTGTCCTTCAAGTTCTGAAAGATTATAACTGCCAGCCCAGACTACTGCATGTCATGACGCAAGTACATAGAAAATCTTTCCGGTGAGAAGAGCAGGCTAGAGCGATGTGTGCCACTATACCTGCTCTACAGGAGATATCGGAATGAAAACTTCAAGTAGAAGAGAATGCTAACCACATCAAAGAAGCTGCAGAGAAATCGTTCAAAATGCTAAGACATTTTTTAAGCAAATAGAGACCAAGAAAACACCACAGCACCAGAAGATGGCAGGAATTAATGCATATCTTTTATTAATAACTCTGGATATCCATCAACGGACTCAACATCTACTCAAAAGAGACTGCCGAATTGATGAATATCTTCCCCTGCCTTACTACAATGATAATGGCTTGATTTTCATGCAGGTCTTTTTTAGGCAAACACAGATGCTGTGAGTACAAGAGGGCAGGGTACCTGCCATGAACAGAAAACACTGTTTTACTCTAATTTGCCAAACCGTGGGTTCTTTCCCAGATTTGCACTACCAGGAATTTTGTTCTCTGCTGTTGAGTAGGCATTAAATCCAAATCAAAAGTGTTTGGTTACACCCCTAACATTCATGGTACTATTGTGCACGTGGACATTTCTTTCCACATTAGTTCAGAGGGTTCATAGCAAGGGAAGGCTGCTGCTATTTTTTTTTAATTTTTTATTAATTACACTTTATTCATTTTGTATCCCCCCATAAGCCCCTCCCTCCTCCCCTCCTGATCCCACCCTCCCTCCCCTTTCTGCATGCATGCCACTCCCCAAGTCCACTGATAGGGGAGGTTCTCCTCTTCTTTCTGATCTTAGTCTATCAGTTCTCATCAAAAGTGGCTGCATTGTCCTCTACTGTGGCCTGGTAAGGCTGCTCCCCCCTCAGGGGGAGGTGATCAAAGAGCAGGCCAATCAGATTATGTCAGAGGCAGTCCCTCTTCCCATTACTATGTAACCCACTTGGACACTGAACTGCCATAGGCTACACCTGTGCAGGGGTTCCAGGTCATCTCCACGAATAGTCCTTGGTTGGAGTATGATTTTCTGGGAAATTCCCTGTGTTCAAATTATCTTGTTCTGTTGCTCTCCTTGTGGAGTTCCCATCCCCTCCAGCTCTTACTATTTCCCACTTCTTACATAAAATTCCATTCACTCTGCCCATCAGTTGGCCATCAGGCTCAGCATCTGCTTTGACAGTCTATACTGCAGAAGCTTACATGATAATCTCCCTAGATGCTGAAAAAGCATTTGACAAAATCCAACATCCATTCATGTTTAAAGTACTGGAGAGATCAGGGATATAAGGCACATATCTAAACATAGTAAAGGCGATATACAGCAAGCCTATAGCCAACATCAAACTGAACAGAGAGAAACTTAAAGCAGTCCCACTGAAATCAGGGAAGAGACAAGGCTGCCCACTCTCTCCGTATCTCTTCAACATAGTGCTGGAAGTCCTTGCTAGAGCAATAAGACAGTTGAAGGAGATCAAGGGGATACAGATGGGAAAGGAAGAAGTCAAATTATCACTATTTGCAGATGATATGATAGTATATATGAGTGACCCCAAAAACGCTACCAGGGAACTCCTACAGCTGATAAACACCTTCAGCAAAGTGGCCGGATACAAAATTAACTCAAAAAAATCAGTAGCACTCCTGTATACAAAAGCTATTTTTTTTTCCTCCACCTTCCAGTACTAGTAAGCAAGCTAGCAAACAGGAAGTGTTCTGGTCAGTACCAACTTGTTTCTCTATGTCTTGTGACCAGCATGTAGGGTCTTCAGCAATAGTCTTACCATCAAGTAGTGTAGTGGATAGCCAAGAGCAATGGCCATAGATTTCATTATTTTGGGGATAGGGGGATCTCTGGAACAATAATTTGTGGTAACACACACACAGTTTATAAAGATATGGGTTTCCATATGGCTATTTAAACATCCTTAGTGTTAACTCTTCTTCCCCCAAATCCACCCTCTGCCCAACACTCCCATCCCTCTCCACACTTAATCCTTTCTCCCCATTATTCTCCTTTTTCCTTATATCCCCTGTATTCTATTGTCCCCCTCAAGATGTTTCTTCTCTCTCCCTACCAAACGGCTTCTTTCTGGTTTCCAGGGTTCTATAGGCAGGCCAAATTAAATAAAAACAAATAAATATTTCACCTTAAAATCTCCATAAGATCTTCACAAGGCATTTGCCTTTCTGAGTCTAGTGACCTAACTCAGTATAATATTTTTCCCAGATATATTAATTTTCCTGAAAATTCCATAGTTTCAGTTTTCTTTACAACTTAATTAAATTTCATTGTATGTAGGGGCTGTGTTTTCATTACCTATCATCAGATGATAAATATCTAGGATGTTTTCATGTTCTAGCTATAGTGAATAGAGTGGCTATAATAGAGTGCCTATGAATGTGGATGAGCATGTATCTCTGTAGTATGAAATAATGTGATATATCTGTGTGTATATATATATATTATATGAGTATGTTGTATGTATAAATATATGTTATTGTACTATATATGTATTTATATAAAATATATGGCCAGAAGTGGTATAGTTGGGTTACATGGTAGATCTAGTTCTAGTTTTCTTAGGAATTGCCAAACTGATTTCCACAGGGGCTGCACCAGTTTGTACTCACACCAACAGTCCATGAGGCTTCCCCACTCACCTCAGCCTCACCAGGACACATTGTCTTTTGTTTCATAATTCTGACTGGTATGAGGTGAAATCTCAAAGTTGTTTTAATTCATATTTCTCTGATGGCCAAGGATGAACACTTAAAAAAATTATTTGGACATCTTAATTTTCTCTGAGAGCTCTGTTAAGTTCTATAGCCCATTGTTTAATTGAGCTTATGTTTTCTTGGTGTAAAGTTTTGTTTTGTTTTAGTTCCTTGTATATTATACACACTAGTCCTCTGCCAGATATGTACGTGGTAAAGACATGTTCCCCATTACATAGACTTCTACTAAATTAATGATTACTTTTTGCAATAGAGAACCCTTTTTTTAAAAATTTCACAAGGTCCTACTTGTTAATGGTTGTTCTTTTTTTTGAGGGTAACCAAAGTCCTATTCAGAAAGCCCTCCTTCTTCTACATCCAGAAGTTTTCTGGTAAAAACGAACAATAAGATGAAAGAGGATTCAAAGAAGTAGAAGAACTATCAGATATGGTGACAAAGGCCTTAATTCCAGCATTAGGAAGGCACAGGTAAACAGATCCCTGTGAGTTCAGGACCACCTCGTCTACATAGTGAGTTCCAGGCCAGCTGGAGCTACATAAAGAGACCCTGTCCTATAAAGAAAAAGAGAGAGAAAGAGAAAGAGAAAAAATAGAAGAAGCAGAAGAATCCAATTTAGAATATGAAAAAGAAATTCAACAACATAGAGAAAAGTCAGCAAAAAATGGATGAGAAAATTAATATTGTGATCAATATGTCAGCAACATAGGAAAAAAAAGCTCAGAAAGAAAGCTGAAATTTTGAAAGAAAAGAAATCACTTACCCAGGTTAATATATATATATATATATATATATATATATATATATATATATAT
>NW_026587556.1:4896415-4933442 GCF_907164565.1 Psammomys obesus
ATATATATATATATATATATATATATATATATATATATATATATCAGAGTAGAAGACAAAACATAAACAACTGTTAACATACTGTCTAAGGATTTACATATCCAATCAATAGACCAAACCTAAGACTACACAGGATAAAAGGAGTTGAGATAAAAACTAAATTAAACATACATCTCATCCAAAAGTGCAATAGTGATATGATAGTTATAGCGGTAACTAACACCATTGAGAAAGAGTTTTATGCTTCATGCTATAAACCTGGAGAATATGCTCATGACTGGGGAAATCATAGACCCTGGTGTAAACTAGGATCCACAAATGAGGGAAACCATATCAGGGTCCTTCCTCCCTTCCTTCCTCCCTTCCTTCCTTTCTTTCTTTCTTTCTTTCTTTCTTTCTTTCTTTCTTTCTTTCTTTCTTTCTTTCTTTCTCTGTTTCTTTCTTTCTCTCTGAGCTTTGAATAATTTCAATTATTATTATACATTCTAAGTCTATTCATTTTTCTTTAAATTTAATAATATCACATTTTGCACAAGTACCTATCACATTTTAATTATCTATTCATCTTTTCATGGTGATTTATGTTGGTTCCATTTCCTTGCTGTTATAAACAGAGCAGTAATAAGCAAGAATGCACAAGTATCACTTTGGTAGGATATGAAGTGCTCTGGGTATATGCCCAGGAGTGAAATAGATGAGTCATATGGCAGGTTTTTTTTTAATTTTTGAGGAACCTCTAAACTGATTTCTAGAATGATTGTGATAGTTCCAACCCACACAATCAGTGAATAAAAATTCATCTTTTCCTCTGTTCTCTCTAACATTTATTGTCACATTTCTTGATGATTGCCATTCTGCTAACATAAGGTAATATTGCAAAGTCATTTTAGTTTTCATTTCCATGATGATTAGGGAAGTTGAATACTTTAAAAAATAAGTTATTGGATATTTCTATTTTTTTCTTTAGAAAACTATCTGTTCAATCCACTAACCCATTTGTTGATTGGTAGTTTTATTTCCTATTTAATTTCTCCTGTTTCTTGTAAATTCTGTATATTAGTTTCTATCAAAAGTATAAACAGTAAAAATTCACACATTCTGTGGTCTATTTGTTGGCTCTGGTGATAGGTTACTTGGTTGTAAATATACATTTTTACTTTATGTAATCTCATCTGTTGATATTAGGAGGCAGTTTTGTGCCATTAGAGTTCTGTTCAAAAAGTTCTTGTCTATTCCAATGTCTTAAAGAGTAATTTCTATACTTACATCTATTAGTTCCAGTATTTCAGGTTTTAAATTAAATTTCATTTCTGTCAAGTTGATTTTTGTACTAGGTAAAAGATGTGAATCTAATTATATCTTTTATAAGTAGATATCCAGTTTTCCAGCAACACTTGTTGAAGAAAATTTTTTCCTACTGTGTTTTTGCCTACTTTCTCAAAAATTATTTTTTAAATCAAGAAAAACTTCAAATGTCATAATTCCCATTACCTAAATCCCAGAATCCTGGCCCCTCAAAAAAGTACTAAGACAATATGCCTCCCCTAGAAGCTAGCAACCCTATTGCAATAAGCCTTGAGAAAAGCAATTTAGTTAAAGTATGAGACAAGGAACAAAATAAAAATCATGAATATATTTAAAGATTTTTAACAAGGATATTAATGCCTGTCTTGATGAAGACCATTAAACACAAACAATTGAATGAAATAGTGACACCAATTCGTGATATAAAAGTAGAATTTAAGAAAGAAATAGAATCATTAAAGAAAAAAAACAAACAAATAAAACTGGGCATAAAAAACTCAGGATATCAAGCAAAAATCTCAGAGGTAAGTCTTACCCACAGATTATAAGATGTGGAAGAAAGAAATTCAAGTCTTGTAGACAAGGTAGAAGACATGGATAGCTCCGTGTAAGAAAATTTTATGTGTGAAAATGTCTAGGTATAAAACATGCAGACTCTCTGGGACACTACAAAAAAAATCAAACATATGAATAATAGGGATAAAGGAAGGAGAAGAAACCCAGGTCATAAGCAGAGAAAATATTTATACTGAAATTATAGAAGAAAAACTTTCCCAATCTAAAGAATGAGATGCCTAAATATGCACAAGAAGCCTATAGAACACCAAACAAACAGGACCAGAATTGAAATTTTCTGGAACCAATAATAATCCAAACACTGAATTTAAAGAACAAAGGAAAGATATGACCAAGTTACATAAAAAGGCAGGCCAATTAGACTAAAATCTGACTTTCTAATAGAGCCTCTGAAAGCCAGAAGGGCCTGGACAAGTTCTGAGAGATCATAGATGCCAACCCAGACTGTTATACCCAGCAAAACTATCAATCACAATCAAAGGAGAAAGAAAAACATTACACAATAAAACCAAACTTGAATAGTCTCTGTCTACCAACCCCATTCTAAAGATGACTCTAAAAGAAAAACTGAGGAGGGTAACCATAACCAACAGGATACAAAGTAAAATAATACAAAAACAGTAAATCAAATCATAGGGGATACCCACACCACCACAACAAAATAATAGGAATCAATAAGCACTACTCATTAATGAATCTCAAAATGAATGGTCTCAATTTCCCGACAAAAACACATAGACAAACAGATTGGATTAGTAAGCTAGAGCCATCTTTCTGCTGCCTCAAGGATAGACATCACTTTAGGTAGTAGTTCTCAACTTTCCTAATGCTGTGACCCTTCGATAAATTTCCTCATGTTGTGGTGGCCCCTAATTATAAGTTATTTCTTTCATGTTACTTCTAACTCTAATTTTGCTTCTGTTATGAACTGTAATATAAATATTTGTGTTTTCCAATAGTCTTAGGCGACCCTTGTGAAAAGGCCATTCTAGGGTAGAAGGATGAAAAAGTTCTTCCAAACAAGCAAAACCAAGATGTTATCTTAATACCTGACGAAATAGACTTCAAACCAAAACCCATCAGAATAGATAGGGGAGGATGCTATGTAATGATTAAAGGAAAAAAAAAATCAACAATAAACTTAAATGTAAATGGCTTCAGCTCACCAATAGAAAAATAGAAATGGGTTGACTGGATTTAAAAAGCAGTTGCTTCTACATGTTATCTTCAAAAAATATATATCACTGGAAGAGATACCCACTGGCTGAGGGCCAAGTGGCAGGACATAGTTTATAAAGCAAATGGAAACCAAAAACCACCTGACTTAGCTCTTCTGAATGCAATTTAATGAACTCCAAATCAAAATTATGCTGAAGAGAATGTCTACCGATTAATTAATGAAATAATTCATTGAAATTATATAATAATTATTATAAATGTTATGTACTAAATGTTAGGACTCTCAAGTTCATAGAGGAAACTTTAATGGACATAAAAGAATGAGCAATTTCTGGCTACAAAATATTTTTAAAAAAGCTATAGATCAATTTCCCTGATGAACATAGGTACAAAAATACTAAAATTCTTCCACACCAAATTAAAATATAGATTGTTAAGATTACATACCATATTCAAGCTGATTTTATTCTAGGAATGTCAGAATGATTCACCACACCAAAACTTTTATGCAATAAAGTACATAAAAGTTCTTAGAGAGAGCAAACTACAAGATCATACCAGGAGCATATCTCAACACTGTAAAGGCTCTGTTTAACAAACCTATATCCACTATTATATGAAAGGGGAGAAAAAATCTGAAAGTGTTTACTCAAAAAACTAGAATGAGGCAAGAGTACCAATTCTTTCCATTCATTCTCAATTCAGAGTTCAAAGCCACAGTTAGAGCAAAAAGTCAAAAGAAAGAAATAAGAGGGATGTAAATAAGAAGTCAGATTATCCCTATTTTCACGCCATATGATTCTATTCTTAAAAGACTCAACCAGAACAACTCTTAGATCTAATAAATCTTTTCAGCAAACTACTAAGGTACAAAATCAGTTGCCTTTCTGTTCACCAACAATAAAATTTATATATTTATTCTACGGGGTCAGCAAATTATCAAAATCAAAACCTAACAGGAAAAGAAAATTTGAGGCTTTATTCACAAATTTTGATGCAAAAGTTCTGAAGAAAATGTTGTAATACGGACTCCAGTAACACATAAAAAGTTCCAGTTTAATCTGGAAATGTACAATTAATTTCATCTTTACATTAGAAGATTTCCCCTAATGTTAAAAAATGCCTGAGATAAAGAAACTTACCTAAATGAAAGGCCTGATTTAGCCCAGGGTTTCAGAGACCCAATAAGGGGTAACTTGATAACTGATTCTTTGAGCGTGTGGTAAATCGTGCACAGTGGTGGCGACATGTGTCAAAAGAGGCCTGTTGACCTCATGGTGGCCAGAAAGCAAAGAGAAACACACAGGGATCAACATCCTAATACTTCCTTAAGGGCTGTCCCTAGGACCTAACTTTTCCACTAGGTCCCACCTCCTATCTCCCAGTTGGAGCACAGACTGATGACTTTATCACATGAACCTCTGAGAAACCCTTACCCAAACGACAGTCTTATTTAAAAAAAAATTATTCCATATAAAAAAGTAAAAAATATCATGTTTATTTCAACAGGTGAAGTGAAGGCTCATTTAATAGAAGCAGCATTTATCTTGATTTTTTTAAAAACACACTTGCAATCAAATAGACACCTTTAATTTAATAATTAAAATAATTCCATAATTAAAATAATTGAATTATTTAGATGCCTTACTTTTAAAATATCATCACTAACACCTGGGAAAGAAGGAGCAGGACCATAAAGGAGAAACAACCAAAATGAGCACTGTATTCAGACTATTCTCAATGAACTAAATTTCTCAATGAACTAACTATCTTGGAAATGTTTTAGTATACGTGTATATAAATATTAGATCATTTTAGAGACAAGATTAAACGTAAATAAATACGCCACAAACTTCATCTTCATTACTGAGATATTTAGATTGCTTTCAGACAGTTAACAATACAAATATCTTCAATGAATATCTTTATATGACTTTCAGAGATCTGTGAAAACAGACAGAGGTACATCTCTGGGAGAGAAGTTATCAGACCATCAGAATCTTTCTGTTTACACTCTGTTTGAGATAACTTTCTTTTTGTTCTTTCATTTTTTTTGTGGGGAGGGGGTTGAGCCAGGGTTTCTCTGTATAGCCCTGTCTATCCAAAACTCACTCTGTAGACCTGGTTGGGCTCAAACTCACAGAGATCCACCTGCCTGCCTCCTGAGTACTAGGATTACAGGTATGTACCACACCACCAGGCTGAGAACTTGCTTTCAGACATTCAGACAGTCAGACATTGGTCTTTGTCAGTTGGATGTATAAAATCATCCTCTCATTAAATTTATATCTCTTTTGTTAAAAGTGAATACTCATCTTTATTACAACTTGTCTTTACAAACATGGATTGTGTGTGTGTGTGTGTGTGTGTGTGTGTGTGTAAATTGTTCATTTATAGACTTTCCCACTTATATTTGGAACAAATAATGTATTTTCTGGGATCAGAAATCAAAATTCCAAGGATGATACAATCTAAAATTTCTCTACCATTTCATCTTCCCACTGCCTAGTACCCTTTCTCATAAGTAACCAATTCCATTACTTTTCCACATTTGTTTCCAAAGAAATTGATGCATAAGCATGAAAATATTTGCATGTGTTTATGCCTGTATGAGTTTCCCTCTGTTTCCCCTTGACTGGTAGCTCATTATACACATTCTTCGCTTTTTAAGTAAAATGTTTCCAAAGACTTTTAAAGCTTTCCTCAATTCCACCTGACCAAGTGTAAGCATGTAACCAGCACCATAATTCTCACCAATTAAATACAGCCAGGGAGGCTCCAGCTCAGAGCAGGAAGAAACCAGGAGAAAGAGGTCTGTTTTCTAAGACATGTTGTTCATAAGCCTCTGCCCTGAAGCTATTTCTTCCCACCAGAAACCTCAGGACGGATAAACAGCCCCTCCCAAAGTGCTGAGAAAAGCAAACAGCAGATGTGCAGTGGTGATCTGAACACTTCCAGAGGGGCACAGCACAGACCTTGGGGAACGAGACAGCCACAGAATGAAGGATAGTCCAAGCTGAGGCCACATGAGTGTAACTAACACTTGGCACAGCCAGGCTGGCAGCAAAGCAGAACTGGAACTCTGAGCCTTCAAGCTGTTGGTTCTCTTTCTGGGAATAAGCTGATGCCACGTCCAGAAGGCGAAGGCTAGACAAGACACGGAAAATCCAAAGAAGCAAAAGATCCTAAAGGGTAGGCCAAGAGGGTGGGGCTGAGTCCCACAACAGAATACTAACAGAGACATGGCCTCTGGGTGCTGTGACTAACCAGGAAAGATTAGTGATTAAACAAGATCTTACCTGTACTCTGCATATTATAATTAGCTATGTGCATGTTTAAATTAATTAGGAGATAGATTTATATTCGCCTTGCTCATAGGATCATTTACATCTGTTTGACTCAACTACCTTAACATTTTTGTCAATATCAAGGATTCACCTGAGTTACTTAAGAATAAAAATTTCTAAGTAGCTGAACTGACTGCCCAGTTGTGGCCATGAACGAATGTGGCCACAACAGAAATAGGTCTACTTTAGCTCTTCTGTTTATATTCTTTACACATGGATCAACATTAAGTCCCTGCAAGATTCCAGGCAAAGAAGCCTAGATGTAGCCCCAACCCCTGCTCCTTAGGAATCCAGGCTAGTGTGGAAAAGAGAAAGAACTAAGCAAGTGCTTCATCCCAGGACAAAATGTTATGCAATGAAGATAACAACCAAGCACCTTAGTGGAACAAAGGAAGTATCTATCAGTGCATCCGAAGTGCTCAGTAGAAGATTCCCGAAGGAAATGATGCTTCAGCAAGATGGATTCAAAGAGATTTCTAGGGATTATCTTGGTAGAGAGGTGAAGGTGAGCATTTCTGACTTTGGGAATACTGTGCTTAAAGATGTACAATCAAATGAGGAAAAGATATAGGCAATGCCAAAACTGCGAAAGTATTTGAAAAGCGCACACTATCCAACCCTGATGCATTTGAGCGACAGGAACTGACCAAGTATCCATCTAAAAAGGAGCATCAGGGTCACTAATTCGCGACACATGAATTGCACAGTTCGTCTAAGACCTGAGATAGAATTTTGCAAGCCATCAAATTTTACACACCAAAACTAGGAATAAATCCCCCTTCCTACCCTTGGCATATCTTCTTGCTTCCCAACCAAGGCAAAGAAAGGACTTATCACAGCACCAGGGAACCCTGGCATATAGGAAGCAAAGGCCGGGGAAACTGTTATACATCCTTCCATGCATTGGCAAGCATCACAACAGAATTAATCAGTTCCAATACCAATGGTACTGAGTTTCAAAAGTCTGCCCTTCAGAGTAAAAACATTTTATCCACAAATGGGTCTCATATTTAATGTATCTGTACAGTAGTTCTATCTTTCTTAAAATATAATTTTGCCATCATTTACCTCTGGCTTCTCTCCCTTTATTATCCTAGACTCTCATTTCAACACCTTCTTCAGGAACAACACTTTCTTTCAAGCTCTCCCCCTGTTGCTCCTTAATTTCCATAACATTTTTTATGCTCATACTTGCACTTGTAATTTTAATTTTAGGATGAAGTAAAAATGGTGGCTGCAGTTTGTGTGTCTAGAACTTCCATCTTGACTTCCTTGAATTAAGGTCCCCCTCCTATCTGTAACTACAACATGGTGGAAAGTTGCCTCAAACTTTTTAATTGGTGGCTAAAAGCTTCCTTGAAAGTCTCATTGCCTATGAGCCTGTCCGGGTTTAATGTACACAAATATTTGTGATGATTAATTTTAATTGTCAATTGATTGGATCAATAGACAGCTTCGGCTTTAATGAGGCACTTTTTTTGGAAAAAAAATGTGTGTGTTAGGGCTTTTGAGGAGCTTTAACTGAGAGGGTAGGTTGTTTTAGATGTGAGTGGTACCATTACCTAGGTTGGACTCCTAGAATGAATAAAAGGGAAGAAAAAGAATGAACTAGCTGAGCACAGAATTCCTCTGTCTATGTCACTGGATCCAGTGAAATATGAGCAAGCGGCTTTGAGCATGCATTGCCACGGAGACTCCTTCTGCTATGCCTCCTGCCATGATGGACCGTATCCCATTAAACCATTAGCTAAAATAAAATCTTCCCTGAAATTGAATGTGTCAGATATTTGCTCACAGCAATGAGACATGTAACTAATACAATGTCTTAATGGTTTGCTGTTTGCTCTTTTGAGACAGTCTCACTAAATAGCTGAGTCTGGCATTCAGGCTGAGGCAGGGTAACAAAATTATCATCCAGAGTACTGGGATTACAGACATATGGCACCACATCTGGCTTACCTATTCTTCATTTATACTCAGGTGAAAATGACACTTACTTTTAATGTTTTTTGTTGTTGTTTTTTTTTTTTTTTTTTTCTTTTAACATCCCTGCAACATTTTGCAGTGGCCACATTTATGGGTAAGATGACTAATAAATAAGCCTCCAGCCCCAGGGGTCTCTTAGGTCCCATGACTTATTCCCCTCATATTGTCAGTTCAAGCCCACACTTTTGAACCAGGACAGTAAGAGCCCCTTCCCTGGAATTTGATATTGACGTATGCATAGGGTTTAACATTCCCATTGGTCACTGTTAAAGCCATAACATATAAGATTAGGAATTGTTGGTTCTTACATATTTCTAACATAGGAGAAGGAAAATCCAGAAAAACTAGCTTTCTGAAAAAAGGATTGTAGAGTATATAACAGAATTATTTTTGAATGGATATTAATACACACCAAAATGTAGCTAGACCCTTCTTTACTCCATGCACAATGTTTAATTCAAATGAATCAGAGCACTGAATCTAAATGCAGAGGTGGTTTTTCAAGTTTCTTAGACAAAAATATTGTCATAAACCTTTGTGACCTTGGAGTAGAAAACGTTTTCTTGAATAATACAGCAAAATAAAATATTTGTAAATCATGTATCTGACAAGGAAACTGTATCCAGAATATATCTACTCCTCTCACAACTTGATAATAAAAAAAAAAAACCTGATTGAAAGATATCTAAAGACTAGAAAGCTTAGAAAGCTCTTTGTTGGTGATGCGATGTTATGAAAGCAATCATTTACCAAAATAAGAGGCAGAGTAATGAGGCCTGTGGTGAGTAATCCTGTCACCTTGACAAGTTCTAAAATCATCAGAGAGACAAGCCTGCGAGCATGCCTGCGAGGAACTGTCTAGATTAGGTTAGCTTGGAGAATGTTTGTGATTTCTATATTAGGTTAATTAAGGTAGGCACTGGACTCCCAAACTGAGTAAGAATTTGAAAGACTGTAGCACAAACACTTTTCCCTCTTTGCTCCCTAACTGTGGATACAATGTTCTTCTCTGCCCAACTTCCTGCGGCCATGACTATCCTGCCATGATAGACTGAGCTCACATGAACCCTTTCTTCCTCACGTTGCCTTTGTCAGATACTATGTTGCAGCAGCACACTGAAGTAATTAAGACAAGGATAGAAGGGTTACATTTGACCCACAACTTTCAAAATCAGACTCAAGGGTTTCCTTATCAGGGAAATGTGTCTGAGGAGACATGTTCATTTTTTGAACTATTTCTCTCACTTGATTGCTGGCCGCACATTTGCCCAGTCACATAGATGGTCCACAAAGGCATGATAAAAAAGAAAACAATGCATTTACTGAATGGGCCTTGGGTGAAATCAGTACAAAAGAGGTTGAATAAAGTTTCAAAGACAGAACAAGCTGAGCATATACAAAAATTATAAAGCAACAATAATAAGAATGTACTAGATTTCTAGTGCCCAGAATATGACAGAAGGCCTGGTCAGTATCCGTACTCCACCTTTGTCAAAATTTAAGAGATGAGTAAGAATTAGCCTAGAGGAATAAGATATGAGAAGGACTCCCAGCCATAGGGAACAGAATTGTGCCATAAAAATATGAATAGAAATTAAGCAGAGTTTGTGGAAACCACTAAAGACGTAAGAGCTGCACATAGGTTATCAGTGATATAAAATGACAGTGTTGTCAATAAATCAAAATTGATATTGCATTAGATTGAGAAAGTATGGTCAAAGAAATGAAAAAAGAGTTAGACAATGATTTCAATATTTTTTTCCAGGAGATGATTAAAATTAGAACAAAGCTGAAAGCATAGACCCCAAAGACCATGGGGCTGAAGCAACACCCTTTGGGCTGGTTCACCGCAGCAGGGGTGCATTCACAAACGCGGAGCTTTGACAGGAACAAGCATAACAGGAGAAGTTTCTCAATGAAGACTGTCTCTTTCCGCTAATCACTATCACCGTCGTATTCATTGCGATAAATCTTAAACAATAAAACACACTCCTCCCTCCCCCGTGGATAGTTCTACTCATTTCAACTCATGTACAAACAACACACAGTACAGTTCGTTCACGTATAAAAATCTTTGTCAGGGCCTTCCTGTAGTCACCACTTGCCTGGTGCATCTGCTCTCTGTCCCTGCAGTTTTACTCCTTTGAATGTCAGATGGATGAAACCACATAGTGTTTATTTGCTTGTGCTGCTCCTATCTTCAGAGCGGATTTAACATACAGCCAGGATCGTTGTGTGCTTAGTCGGGTCCTTTGTTGTGTGTTAGGTTTTGGAAAGGGGATGGCAAAGTTTCAAGAGGGCACTGAGATGAATTATTTGGGAACAAGGGGCTTATTAGAAGAGTTATAAAGCCACGGACAGAGAGACAGAGAGGCAACAGTAAGGCAGCACTTAGAGGAGAGAGAAATCTGAGCACTTGGGGCAAAGGAGGGAGTCTCTTTGCAGAGCTCAGTGAGGATGGGGGAGGTTTCACAGCAAGAGCCTGGAGCCAGGTTCTCAGATTCCCTGGCAGGAGGCAGAGAAGGGGGTGGGGAGCAGGATGTGTCACATGCCAATAATCCCTTTGATGTTAACTCACTTCCCAGGTGAGAAATAATGGCTGGGGGATTGTCTGTTCACTAGGTACTCACAGACAATGTATCAGCGGGGTACCTGTCCATATCTGGTCAGGCGGAGAGAAGGTTGCTGCGCGTGTGATGGCCTGCACGGGGCTAGAGACACCGCACTCTATATTCCTAGTATCACACCCTTACTTTCAGCCTTTTGTTTATGTACTTTTTAAGAAACAGAAAAATGATTTCACAGGAAAGGGAGGCAGATCCGAAACGACAGTTGGTGTCCAACTTCTGAGTTGAACAAGGACGATAATGGGGGTGGGGCCTCCTCATCCCAGAGGTTCTGGTGCGGAGGAGGGCATTTGCAGCTGCCTGTCAGGAGGCTGCTCCTGAGTCCAGGTGGTGTACATGCTGGACGGCGTTCTGAGTGAGCTAGATCAGAATACAGAGTAATGAGGGGCCTACCTATGGACAGAATCAAAACCAGCAATAAAAAAATTAGTCACACGATACGTCAGAAATCCATGGAGAGTTTTGAAATCATCTTGAATTGGAATTATTGAGAGAAAAGGGTGAAGGATAGATAGAAAACATTTAATTTGTTTCCAGTGTGTTTGGTTATTATGAATAAAACGGCTATCAACGTATGTACATAAGTTTTCTATAAATAAAACTCTCAATTCTTTGGGTAAATGCTGAAGGAAGAGTGATGCTACTGAAGAGCACAGTAGGTGCTTCTATAACTTTAGAAGAAACGACGGGTTTCCAAAAGGCTTCTAACATTTTGCATCACCACCAACAAGTTGCTCATGATTATCCCCGAAGTCATTATTATTAGCATGAATTTTTTGTTAGTTTGTTTGTTTCTTCCTTGTAGTGTTGGAAGATGTTTTGAGCACTGTATATCCGAATGCTGATTTCTGCACCCAGAGATCAGGTTACAGTCCCATTACCTGCCATCTTAGTCTAGCTCTGGCACCTGTTTTTCATCTGTGTTCTGATAGCAACTCTCTCTCCCTTGGGTCTCACCTGGGATGCCATTACTGGATTGGAAGTCCAGCCTTATCTTCTCCTGCCCAGCTATTAGCTGCTCAGCTCTTTATTTGGCCAATCAGAAGGTGAGAGAGAACAGTGTTTACAACATACTAAGAGGGGAGATGCTTCACAATGACAATGCCAAAGTCTGGACTGTAATCAGATCTCTAGGTACAGAAATCAGCATTTGAATACACGGTGCACAAAAGCATCCTCCAACACCCCCCCCCCTTTTAGATCAATAAAAGGCTCTTTCTCTTATATTAATAAATTATATACAATAAGAACAATTATGAAAATATCAGGTAAGAATTACTTTGACAATGTACAGTCTATTTGTATTTGGCAAACTTGGAAAAGGTATTCAACTATCTATCCTCTCTTGGTGAGTCCACAATTTTGTACTTAAATCATTTTCTATCATAACTTGGCTTTTATCAACCTATAAATACCTTTTTAGACCTTAAAACATTCTTTTAATCTTAAACAACTTAAGCTTCATTGTGAGACTATGTAACTCTATAATCTTTAACCCCATCAGACACCTGAGAAGAATAAATATTACCTGAGTAAACAGGAAGGGCAGAGCAAGCAGCTTTCAAAATTATAGAAATGACAGAGACAGCTGGCTGCCTGGACAGTCACCCAAGGTTCCTATGTAACACTGATGCATCCATTGTGGGGTTGTAGTTTTTAGCCGTTCTCATAATGTATGATAGTACCTCCCTATGGTTTTAACCTGCATTTCCTTAATGCTAATTATGTTAATTATCCCATCCTACAGTAACTGACCATCCATGTTTTCTTGTCTTCTTCTAGTCTTCTCATATTTTTTTTTTCAATTGAGTGATTGGGTTTTTTCTTTCTTAATTTTTTTTTTTGGTTTGGTTTTATTTTGTTTTGTTTTTGGTTTCTCAAGACAGTGCTTCTCTTTGTAGCCTGGGCTGTCCTGGACTTGCTTTGTTGACCAGGCTGGCCTTGAACTCACAGAGATCAGCCTGGCTCTGCCTCCCTGAGTGCTGGAATTATAGGCATGTGCCTCCATGCCCAGTCTGGGGTTTTGGTTTTGGTTTTTGTTTGTTGTTATTGTTGTTCTTTCTTTCTTCCTCATTATTGAGATTTCAGAATTGTTTATATATTCAGGACACAGGTTCAGTATCAGATACGTTCTTTTCCATTGGACTCCAGCATTGCTTATCAACACAGATGAATTCTGAGAAATGCCTTGTTACATCATGAAGCAGACTTACAGGCTTTTGTGGCCAGTCACCGGGAATGATTTCCTGGTGTAATCAAGATGTAGCTGCTAGTTAAAAATGGCATACCGTTTCTACAGTTAATTCTTCTAGTGGGTAGGAGTACACATTAAAACAACAAATAACCAAGTATATTTCCTGTTGTCATTATCAAGCATTATGAACCTCCATAATTATACAAGCTAAATATGTCTACAACTGATATCACAGCGGGTTTGTTCACCAAAGCATCACCACAAACTCAAGAGTTATGTGTTTCTATATAATCTCATCTAGCTACATCATGTAGATAGGTATATCATCATCTGCAATGTCAACTATCATGTCAGAATACTATAGGACAGTTTCAGTGCCATCATAATTTTACGAAATTTCTATCATACATGAGATTATGTCAATATGTACACATAGCTCTTTTGTCCCTATAACCTGTTTTTCATTCTCTCAATAGTGTTTTTCAAAGAATGAAAGTATTTAGTAGACAGGGTCAATTTATCCCTTTTCCTGTGTGGATTATCATCCTGAGTTCACCTTTGTCTTATCCAATATTACAAAGACTTTGTCCCAAATTTTGTTCAAGTTGTTTTATAGCTGAAAGTTTCAGTTTATGATTATACTCCACCTTAGTTAGTTTTTATACATAATGCTGAGAGACTAGTTTTAACGAAGGCCTGAAAACAGGCATTTGCATTCTTAGAACCAGTGCTTTCGCTGCAAACTGAAAAAGAAAATTCTCCCTCCAAACTTTCAGCAACCAGATCAAAAGTGGAAGAGAAAACACTTGGCTAGGATTGGAATGGGCAGAAGCACTTAAGAAGAATTTTTAAACAGTAGATGGTTGGATTTCCTAAATATGTCATCGTTTATCTAGAGTAAATAGCCAGAGACTCTAACAAAATGAGTTAACAGTTGAACCTTAGGCATAAGTGGCATGTTTTTTTAAAATTTCATAATGATATTTAATATTTTTGCATGTTAATTTAAAATTTTTTATTGTTTATTATTATTAGTTACATTTTATTAACTTTGTATCCCAGCTGTATCCCGCAAGTGGCATGTTTTATATTTAGATTCATATTGACAGCTGTGGACTTCATCTAATATGGGCCTGAATTTATTGACCTGAATATCGAAAAGGCTTTTAATTGGCATTACCATAATAGAGCTAGGCTAAGCACTGGTGTAGCTATTGTCTGAGTCCATAAAGGAGAAAAAACAAAACAAAAAAAACACTGCTACATCCTCAAACTGGGCTGATACAGAAAAATACAGAGGAATCCTTAATATGTAACTCTCTTCTCTGGGAGAAAACTATAGGAGGTTAGTGGAATTTTAATGGGCCCTGTGCTGGTTAGTTTTTTTCAATCTGACATAAAATAGAGAACTTTTGGTAAGAGAGAACCTCATTTACGGAATTACCTCCATCAGCTCAGCTTCTGGGCATGTCTATGTGACATTTTCCTGACCAATGTTTGCTCTGGGAAGCCCCAATCTACTGTGAACTGCGCCAAGCAGGGCAGGAGGACAGGTGGATAGGTGGTTGTATTAAAAGCAAGCTAAGCAACTATGAGAAACAAGCCGGTAAACAGCATTGCTCCAGACTCTTTGCCTCAGTTCCTGCCTCTAGGTTCCCACCTTGAGTTCCTGCCTTGGTATTCATCAGTGAAGGGCTGTAACCCTAACCCATAAGCTAAATAAACCTTCTTTTTTTCTCTCTCTCCTTGAATTGCTTTGGTCACTGTTTTATCACAGCAAAAGAGAGCAAACTGGAACAGAAGCTTATAGTGGGCGTGGAATGTGCCATAGTGTACCTTACTGTATTTGCTTTTGTGGGGTTGGGTGGGTAAGATCCTGAGGACATTTGAAGCATTGGACTGGAGAAAGCTGTCAACTGCTCAGAGCTTGCTGGGTTGTCTTGGGAACTTAGAAGATAGGAATGTTGAGAAAGACGATGATGACAGAAGCCTGGCTTGTGAAGTTGCAGAGGAAAGCAAAGACTATCAGAGTTGTTTTGTGTGATATTTTAATAATCTGCGGTTTCTGGACAGCTTGAGCTGAATAATTAGTTGTGATTAACAAGAGACCAGCACCATTAAACTGTAAACTTTACTGTATCAGAGTAATCAATGCTGGTTAGCTGGGGCCAGAAAATCAGCTATGATTAGTAAGAGACCGATAACATGGCAGTGAGATCTTCTGGGAAGGATTTCCTCAACGTCCTGAGGAAGCTAAGGCTGGAAGCTGAATTCAGCAATGTGTCGGAGTTTCTCATGTGGTACTGATTTTGCAGGCATTAAAGGCTCACTGAGTGCATCGAGGTCATTGAGGCTTGACACTGTGAAAGGCTTGAAGTGGCCATTGCTGAAGGTACAACCTCAATTTCGGTAGGGTCCCCCGAATTGTTCCGGCCATGGAGAGGGGCTGAGATTTAGTACCAAGAAAGTTTATTGGTAAAAGTGTAGCCTTAGTTACAGTGGAGACCCCAGCATATTAGAGGTGCTGGGAGATGATGGAATGGCAACAGTGTAGCAGCTGTGTACAGGAACCACACACAAGACAAGCTGTATGTGCTGTGGATAGCAGAACCAGAAAGGTGGTGCTACCCAAGTCCTTTAAAGCTCAAAAGATCATGAATGAGTTCTAGAGGTGGACTCAGAACTATCCACACTGTTGGAGTTTGATTTGACTTGGATCTGAATGTGTCTGTGGCCTGCTTTTTTCCTCTTGAAATAAGAAGGTATATAACTTATTTTTATTTTAGAGGGGCCCATAGTTAAGAACTCTGGATTCTTTTGTTGGTGGTTTTTTTGTTTGTTTGTGGGTTTTTTTGTTTGTTTGTTTGTTTGTTGTTGTTGTTGTTGTTGTTTTGAGACAGGGTTTCTCTGTGTAGCTTTGGCTGTCCTGGACTCACTTTGTAAACCAGGCTGGCTTCGAATTCACAGAGATTCCCCTGCCTCTGCCTCCTGAGTGCTGGGGTTAAAGGCATGTGCCATAACACCTAGCTGATTTTGGACTTTTTTTAAAACTATTTTTATTTTTATTATAGTTTATTCACTTTGTATAGCCCCTGTACCTCCCTTCCTCCTCCCCTTCCAATCCCACCCTCCCTCTTCCCCATCCATGGCCCTCTCCCAGTCCACTGATAAGGGAGGTCCTCCTCCCCTTCCCTCTGATCCTAGCCTATCAGGTCTCATCAGGAGTGGCTACAGTGTCTTCCTCTGTGGCCTGGTAAGGCTGCTCCCCCCTCAGGGGGAGGTGATCAAAGAGCAGGCCAATCAGATTATGTCAGAGGCAGTCCCTCTTCCCATTATTATGGAACCCACTTGGACACTGAACTGCCATAGGCTACCTCCATGCAGGGGTTCCAGGCCATCTCCATGAGTGGTCCTTGGCTGGAAAAACGGATATAGAAATTGTGGTACATCTACACATCTACACAATGGACTATTACTCACCGATAAAAAAAAAAAAAAAAAAAAAAAAAAAAAAACAAGGATATCATGAAATTTGCAGGTAAATGGTGGGAAATGGAAAAGATCTTCCTGAGTGAGGTGTGTCCCAGAAGCAGAAAGACACACAGGGTATATACTCACTTGTAAGTGGATAGTAGACATATAATATAGGATAAACCTACTAAAATCTGTACACCTAAAGAAGACTTTGGACTTTTTAAAGAGATCTTGAACTGTTGTTTGTTTTACTTTGTTTTGTTTTTTGAGGCAGGATCCCACTGTGTAGCTCTAGCTATCTTCCAGCTCACTGAGTAGATCATGCTGGGCTTGAGGTCTTGAACTTTTAAATTATAAGAACTTTCCAAAGACAGTATGACTATTCAAGTTGGACTGTATTTTATAATATGGTATTAATGTAAGAACTTGAGGACAAGGTAGTGATATTCTGTGTGTCAAGATGACAAGAGTTCCATTGTGCTGGTTAGTTTAGTCAAAAATTAGAGTCACCCCGGAAGAGGGACCCTCAGTTGAGAAAAATGTCTCCATCCAATGGCCTGTGGGCATATCTGTGTGGCATTTTCTTGATGTAGAAGGTAGGTGGTGCTTCCCCTCAGCTGGTGGTCCTAGATTGTCTAATGAAAGCAGGCTGAGCAATCCATGGAGGGCAGGACAGTAAGCAGCATTCTTCCGTGATTGCCTCAGTTCCTGCCTTGACATCTATTAATGTTGGGCTGTAACCTGTAGGTTCAATAAACTTTTCCTTCTACAAGTTGCTTTTGGTCAATGTTTGATCACAACAACAGAAAAAAGAAAAAAAAAACTAGCATAAGCCTCTTTCTGAAATATGCTCAGATGAGATTACCAAGAAAAAGGAGATCTAACAACAGGCCGGTAATGTAAGTTGTGAAATCAAACCCTATCATTTCACCTACAAGGGGTTTATGCTAGACAGCCTCCCCATCCTTAACAAACTATTTGTCCCCACAGACAAATAGCCCTTTTTCTTTTTACTTTTCTGTTTGTTTGTTTTTTGTTTGTTTTGCTTTTTGAGTCAGGGTCTCACTCTGTGATATAGGCTGGCCTCAAATTCACAATTTTCCTGCCTCGTCTTCTCAAGAGCTAAGCGATGTGAACTAGCATGCCTGATTTAAGTAGTCCTACTTAATATATTATGTGAAGACTTCTGATTTATTAGCCTACTTGACGACTCACGTAGCTTTGGGTTAATAGTAGATGACACTGTTAGCACTTTAATCCAGGCAAGCAAAGGACTTTGATCCCTACTGACTTGGTTAGGGTTCTATTGCTGTGATTAAAACACAGTAAACAAAAGCAACTTGAGGAGAAAAGGGTTTGTTTCAGCTTAGAGTTCCACATACAGTCTATCACTGAGGACCTCAAACAGGGCAAGAACCTGGTGCCAGGAGCTGACAAAGGCCATGGAGGAGTGCTGCTTATTGGCTTTCTCCCCACCACTTGCTCAGGCTGATTCCTTATAGCAACCAGCATCTCACAGTGAGTTGGGGCCCCCCACATCAACCACCAGTAAGAGACTATACCATAGCCTTGCCCACAGATCAATCTGCATTTTCTCAATAGAGGCTTCATCTTCCAAATGACTCTTTTGACATAAAGACTAGCCAGCACAGAGATGTAGTGAAGATAGAATTTAATCTGGAAGCAAGTTAATCTTTGTAGCTTCTGCTTTGTAAGCATTGGTTGGGAGACACAGTGCATTTGGATGAGGTCGGTTGGTTGATTCTTGAGGGTCTTGTAGCTGTGGGTACTATATTTCCAGCCACCTCAAATTTATTATCTTGAAGAAGTAAGTGTGCACAGTGTAGAAAGAACAATTGGAGTCCCACACAAGAGAAAACTGAAATTCAAGAAGAATTCTCTGCACCTCCCTATAAATTGTAACTGAAGTATTATTAGCTTCCCACTCTCTGGTATAAGGAAGAGAACTCCAGAGCTGGGCTCTTCATAACACCAACTGAAGATTCCTGATAAATCTCAGCTCTCCCCCAGCTGTCCAAAAGTGCTCACAAGCCCCGAGAGAGGAAAGAACTAATGCCTTCTGCCTTGTCAGTTCTACTTGAGAAGTGCCTAAAGAAAACCAGCTCCCTATATGAAGTAGTTGCTTTGGTCAGCACCACATCACTGTAAGGTAGTCAGCTCTTTAAAAGAAGAAGTTGGCTGGAGAGATGGCTCAAAGGTTAAGAGCACTGGCTTTTCTTTCAAAGGTCCTGAGTTCAATTCCCAGCAACCACATGGTGGCTTATAACCATCTATAATGAAAACCATCTTCTGGCCTGCAGACAGAACACTGTATAAATAATAACTAAAATAAAAATCTAAAAAAAAAAAAAAGAAAAGAAAATGTCACTGGGGCTCTGTTTTCAGAGGGTTGTTGAGTTTGTTGTTTTGTTTTGTATTACTATTTTTTCATTCCAAGGCTGTTTGGTGCCATTGTTCTTGGCTGGCAGAGAGGTAGCATACCATGGCAGAAGCTTCACAGAGCAAAAGTGTTCATCTTGGGAGAAAGCAGAGACCAGAAGGAAAGGGACCAGGATCCTATTGTTCCCTTCAAGGACACAACCCTAATAACCAAAAGATTGCCCGCTAACTCCTGCATCTTACACTCTCCACCACCTCCCAATGGCACGCAGCAGTCCATGCTTTTAACACATGGATGGGCCTTTGGGGAGCCTTCTAAGTCCTAGATACAGCAACAACCCAAAAGAGAAGTGGAGGGCTCTGGTCTCCATCCTACAGGATTTCCTTATCCTGATGACAGCAAACACTGTTTTCTTTACCTTTACACTGATCACATTTCTTGAGAAGAAAGTAGAGAAATACATGTGACAAGCTTAAGAATGAATATGACCTAAGCCGTTTGATAAAGGTGTAGTTAATCACTGATAGAAATAGAAGCCAACATGTTGCTCCTATTTCCTGTAATTCTGTGAAACAGTGTAAAGCATGTACCCATACGTTATTTAAATGAATCATTCCTATGACAAGAATCTGAGTGTGTTGCCAATCCTTGGCCATTCCTCAGGGACTGCCAGAGAGAGCTGCTACTGACAGCCTTAGGTTGGACTTCAGCCGGGATGCTCCCCTGATAGCTTTTTTTCCCATTTGTAACTCGTACTACCATACCGACACACACACACACACACACACACACACACACACACACACACACATCAAACTTATTCTGAAGATAAATAACATGTTGGAATCATTGGGAATGAGAGGCATAAAGAAACATAAAGGAGATTTAGTGAGCCATCTCCTACCCTGCAAACTCCACAAGTTTCAGAACTGACACCCATTATTTTAAATACGATTGTCCTGGATTGGAGCCAGAGCACCCAAGACTCTTTCTGGAGAGCACCATTAAATGCATGAGAATCAAAAGAAGGTAATTTCCCAGCTATAATCAGACCTTCATTACCAGCTCTTGGGGGGTAATTAGCCTCTTCCTCAGAATTGTTTCCTCTCTTTCCATCACGCCACCTTACATCTTTTTTATGAATTACCCTCCAGGAAGCACAGCATTTAGCATCCCCTCCCCCACCGCCGCAGACCTCTGCATTTCCACACTTCTTTAGGAAGATAACAGCTATGATTTACATCTGTCCTTTTCAAACAGTCCTCCAAGCACCACCTGTTCAAGGATACCATTCTGCTTCTAGTCACTGCATGCTAATGGATGTAAATCTGTAAGCAGTTTTTGGAAATGATTAGAAAGGAAAGAATATGTCATTTGTTGGAGTGTCGATGAGGCAGAAGATACAGAGGCTCAGTCAGAAAGCCATCCAGGCAGCTGCTCAGAGTGCCTCTGTGGATGCCACCACGTTAATGGGGTCCACATGTTCCAAGAGAGCTACAGCTCAAGCAAATGAGGGCTAAAAAGTGGAATTGACAGTTTTCCACAGTGTATAAAGCCCAAGGAAAATAACTCATACTAATAAAACTCACACCCACACAAAAATGGTTGTAAAATCAAAATCCCTGCTCACTATTTTGTTTAGTAAAAGGGAATGTCTGAATAGACCCATGTTTCCATCAGCTATCAATACACTTTATCTTCGTAAGAAAATCCTCCCAGGAACACAAAGGATGAAATATTGTCCATGCGTGGTTCTGGAGAGAATGATCAGCAGTTCAGATTCTGGATTCATTCAGTGAGTAGTATTTAAAAAAACAAAACAAAAACAAACAAACAAAACAACAACAACAACACCAAAAAAAACAGGAGAGATGACTCAGCAGTTAAGAGCACTTGCAGCAGCTCCTTCAGAGGATCTGAGTTCAGTTCCCAGCACCCACACGTAGCTTCAGTTTGCAGAGGGTCTGATGTCCTCTTCTGTCCTCTGCAGGCTCTGGAATGAGATGGCCCCCACACACATTAAATAAATAAATCTTTTTTTTTTTAATATCGTTGAAGCAGGGACTCACAGAAGCAGCTTCACTAGCTTTGGGAAACATCTTAGGCTCCTTACAGAGCAGGCTAGCAATCTACCCTTTAGCAAGCTCTCCAAGTGAACCATATGCCTGCCAAAACCTAAGAGCCACTTGGCTTAATGGGCATGGAGCTTGGAAGAAGAGCTGCACAGAACATCCATTCATGGAAAAAGCAGTAATGCATCCATCTATCCTTTGCAAGAACACAGAGCAAAACAACGCTCTCTTCCTGAAGCGGCTCTCTTAACTACAAAAAGTGCGGAGAGATCTTAAAGGCAGTGACAGCCCTTGGTCATGCTTATTGTTAGACACCTGGTGAAAATCCAGGCTGCGCTTAAAGAAAATAAAAAAAGAAAAAGGAAACTGAAAAAGGCTTTCAATGAAGACATAAAGTATCATGAAAAGACTTAATAAATGGTGTTTATGTTAGTCAGTCCCAAATGGTGTATAATGAAAAGGGCTTATGTTGACTCACAGATTGAGATTTCAGCAGTGTTTACTTGTCCCTAAGCCTTTTGGACTGTGGTGGTATATCACATAGAAACACATGGTGTATCAAAACTATTTACCTCACAACCAAAGTGTGAAAGAGTGAGGAGGAGGCCAGGGCCTCCTCCTTCTAAGGACACACCTCCAGTAAGGTTTTTAGCACTTGACAATAGTGCTTTGTCTACTCAAGGCTATTTGTTGTTGTAAATAAAAATGATTGTTGGACTATATAATGTTTATTATCAGCCCTATAGTTATTGTGGTGGTATTAGTTGACCCGCTATCACAAATAATAAGACACAGACACCTGTTAGATTTTATAATTGTCTTATTACCTTGGACCAGGCAGGTATTTCTGCCTGTGCTGTCTCAAAAACCTCACCATTCATCTCCCATCCAATGTCATCCCCCTTAATCATCCCTATGTGACTACCTTCCATCCATAATCCCAAGATACATGCTTGTATTCTTCATCTGGGCCTTCTCACATCTTTATTGGAGTCCTTCCTCCCTGCCCATGTGGTTCTTTCTCCATGGTAACCCATCATGGCATCTTCCTCCCTCCTCTCTTCCTGTCCATCTTTTTCCAGTGATTCTCCTGTCCTCTAAATCCCAGAAACCTTGTCCACACCTACTCCATTCTGCCCTGCCCAGGAATAGGCCATTTAATCAGCCAGTCGGGTAGGGTTATACAACAAGGGTAGGTGTATGCAGGCAGTAACTACCATCAATATACAAACATCAGACCAACCCCCAACAGCTATTCAATTTCAAGACTAGGGCCTGAACACATGGGCTTTTAAAAGAGACACTTATAAATCAGTCTATAGCAGAAAAATATGAACAGTGGATAGATGAGATATGGGGGTCTTTACAGCAAGGTAAAATTGGTGGCTGTGTAAGTATCCCATTCCAGAGAACCGGTTGAGCCTTTCAAATTGAAGTTGGTAAGTATATTTTCATTTTGTAGTCTAACCTATGGATTTGCTCTGCCGTGGTTTAAGTTTGAAATTCCCACCAGGGGATGATCTGTTTGACACTTCATTCCTGAGTGATGACACTTGGCTGGGAAGTTGCGGAACATGTGGGAGATGGTGATGGCTTGGCAGAGGCAAGTAGGTCACTCTGGAACATGCTTTTGAATATGCAGCTTTTGGTTTCAGGTGATGGTCTCTGCTTCCTGGTCAAAAGCAGTGTGAGATGTAGCGGTCACATATTGCTGCGGCCCCATGCTTTCTCTGCTGTGACAGACTATACTCTCTGAAACTATTAACCAAAATAAATCTTTGCTCCCTCAGACGGTTTTTGTTAAGTCTTTTGCTCATAGCAGTGAAAAGGTAACTAATGCACTGTCTTTAAACAAAACATTAAGCAGCCTAATGTAAATTAGCACAGTCTGGACTAAAGTGAGGGCTTCTAGCCACCTCTCTTGAGGTTCCCTCTGCAGGTTCCTACATTCTGAGTGTAGGAAGCCATGTGAAAGCACCTGCGGTGAAAGAAAATAGAACACTATGGGAAAAAAATCCTCACACTGCCCTATTAAGTGAAAGGAACCTCTTTAAGACCCAGGAAGAAAAATCATCGGAAGTTTGTCTACCAAGATGACCTTCCTGGACACCTCAGCCCAATAAGTGGACAAAGGGAGAGGCTTGAGGTCTGCTATTCATGGTGGAGATGTACAAGTTCCGGTGACCGCAGGAGTCCTTGCCAGATTCTCCTGAGAAATAAAGGGAGTGGGTCCAATGGCAGGCACATTGCAACCTGAGTTCACAAGGGATTGGCAAATCCATTTTGGTTTATGTCTTAAGAAAGCTATATGCACGGAGTACAGAGGAGTATACTGTATCAGCATCATCATCAGCATCACCGTTATTATTATTATATCAGTTTATTTATTTTACATCCCAAGGATGTCCCTCCCTCCTCTCTTCCCAGCCCTCCTCCTTCCCCTTCTTCTCCCTTCCCCCCATATTAACTCTCCCCAGCACATCAAGTCACATCAGGACTGACCATATCTTCATCCCCTGAGGCAAAGCAACACAGCTCTGCCAGGGGGAGTGATCCAAAATCAGACAATAGAGTCCATGTTAGAAACAGCCCCCCTCCACTCACCAGGCACCAACCTGCCCATCGGCCACAAAGGTGCAGGGGCCTAGGTCCAGACCATGCATGCTCCTTAGCTGATGTCTCAGTCTCTGTAAGCTCCCATGGGACTGGGTTAGTTCTCTGTTGGTTTTCTTGTGAGCTTCCTGTCCCCTCCAGGTCCTTCCATCTGTCCCCCAACACTTCTACAGGACCTCCGGAGCTCCTACCCATGCTTGGCTGCAAGTCACAGCATCTGTCTCGATCTGTTGCTGGCTAGAGCCTCCCAGACGGCAGTCAAGTTAGGCTCCTGGCTGCACGAATAGCAGAACATCATTAATAGTGCCTAGTGCTGGGGGCTGGCTCTCTACTGTGGGGTGGGTCTCAGGTTGGGCAAATTATTGGTTGGACTTTTTCTCAGTCTTTGTTCCCTCCTTATCCCTGAACTTTTTGTAGGCAAGGTAGGAGTATACTACTTTTGAGGATTTTTTTTCACTCAGCATAATTCTTTGGAGACTAATATTAATATACATTAGGGGTGTGTGTATGTGTGTGTGTGTGTGTGTGTGTGTATTATTCAGGAGAATCAAAGTCAGAACCCCAGCATCCTAAGTACATGTTCTACCACTGAGTTAGACACCAAGCTTCAGTTTCTTTTTTATTGTTGAGTAATAGTCCATAACAGAGACATACTCCAGCATAAAAGTATGCATCTGTTCATTGTTAAGGCCTTCAGCTAACAGCGTCACTATGAGCAATCACCTGCAAAGTTTGTATTCATTTTTATTTCTTTGAGGTCAATGCCAAGAATGTAATTGGTAGGTCACATGGCCATTGCATGGGAAGCTGACAGGAGACTGCCAAGCTGTTTTCCTGCGTGTCTGAACAATTTTCCTCTACCAACTTTAAGAAAAAAAGGAATGGCGCATATTTTATGGACTCTTGATTATGTTAGGACATCTTTTTATTGCTTCATATATGAGATACATTGACACAGAAAGTATGCTTGGGTCAGGATAGATTATTCTTGAAATTCTGTATAATTGCTTCTAATATCTTCTTAGAGTCCATGTTTTAAAGAAATCTGTTCCTAGTCTTAGTTTTATTCCTTCGAAGGCCACCCGTGTGTCCTGTTGAGATATTGTATATGATATCTTCTTTGCTTTGCTTAAATAAAAATATTGCAAGATAAGTTTTCAAAGTCTGTCTTCAGTCACATTCCATGAAATTGTCTGTTTTTAGGCCTTGCCTTCCCGTTTTGCTCTGACATTGCTTCTGTTTTGGGTACCATTCTCTCCCTCCTGTATCACACCCCTGGCCTTTTCCTGTGCATCCTGTCTCTCAAGACTGAGGAAAATATCTTAACTCTTTCTTTTGCATCAATGATACTCTTGTCCACAGTGTCAGTCTAGCTTTGACCACTTTTAACCAGATTTAAATTCTGCGACTTTGATTCCATTTCAAATGTTCCATCTCTCATACAGCTTTCACTCCATATCATCTTGTCACCTTCACCTCAGAAAATACTCTCATTGCATCCTTCTGAAATCACTTCAAAGATCGCAACTCTTCATGTCAAGAGTTATTGAAAGTGCTTCTTTTTCAAACTGTTTAAAATAAATCATTTTCAAAAGCATTCTTCAGCCTGACAGTTCAAAGTGGCATTTCTTTCTATTGAATTGTTTTTAATTGAGAAATATTTAACATAACATAAAATTCACTAAATTTTTCTTTCAGTGCACCATTTAGTGGCTTTCAGCCATTTTGACACTGTATAATTTCTCCAGCCACTGCTGAGCTTTGGACCACTTTTGCCCCCCAAAAAATCCTATACCAATTAAGTACCTTCTTTCTACCCCTCTCCCACTCATCTGCACTCTGTGAATTCATCTGTTTTGGTTGTTTCATAGAAGTTCCATCATTCAATTGATTGTGTTTGGCTTCCTTCAATAAATATGTTGTTTTGCAGTACCTTTATAATGGACACAATTCTGAGTGTAGTTTTAAGTTCAGAGCAAAATTAGACTGAGTATGCCAGATTTCTACATAGTATACTTATCCATGAGGGAAAACTTTCAAAATGCTAGTGAATGCTTAAAATTAGTCACAGGAGTAAAATCTCTCTATACACAACATGCACCATGCTTCTCTTTACACGTAAACTGCCACCTCCTCGATTGCAGGGAGAAATTTATAGCTTCTCTTTGGCATATCCAAATTGCCAGCCTCACTGCTCTCACGTACGGCAGTTGTTATCTAGATAAATAAGGGTTATTTGAGCACAAGCACTGTAATAATGTGATGTTTGATCTGATATGGAGGTGACTCTAAGTGATTAATAGGAGGAGACTGTGTGCAGCATGAATATGTTGAACGGAGGAATGGTTTGTCTCCCGGGCAAGACAGAGAAGGGGACTACGCTTCTTCCTCCTCCATCTATGTATAGCCAGCCCTGTTACCAACAGCCAGCACCTGAGTGTATATTTACTGCAACTTCCGAACCTATACTGACATATCCTTATCATTCAGGACCCCCAGTTTCTGTAAGTATTCCTTTTGGGGGGTGAATTTTATATCACGGACATATATGTGAGATCCAGCACAGCACCCTTGCTGTCCTAAGTACTGTCCTCTGTCCTGTGCCTGGTGCGGTCTCTTTGTTCATTTCGTTAAAATGGGCTCACCCTATGTAGCTGTGACTGGCCTGGAACTCACTAGGTAGACCAGGCTAGTTCCAAACCCACAGAGACCCACTTGCCTCTGCTTCCCATGTGCTAGAATTAAAAGCCAGAGCCATCAAGCTCAGAATTGTGTGCTCTTTTTGGAACATTAAGTTTTTGAGTTATCATTAGTCTGGGCAGCAAAAATCAACCTGGTCCCTATATTTGTCGAGCAATAACAGAGCAGGGTCACCCCCTTGCTATTTCCTTGACACTGAAATTAACACCTTTGCTGCCCTGCAGTTGAAGGGACCACAGGGGTCATGAGGGTATCTTAATCCCGATACACTCCTTTCACTGCACCTTCTGACTCAAAAGCCTTATTTTCCTGAAAAGTAAAGTGAGGTTTCCTTCCTTCCTTCCTTCCTTCCTTCCTTCCTTCCTTCCTTCCTTCCTTCCTTCCTTCCTTCCTTTCTTTCTTTCTTTCTTTCTTTCTTTCTTTCTTTCTTTCTTTCTTTCTTTCCCAGTTTAAATAAATATTTTATGAGACAGCACTGAAAGCCAGCTTCTTCTGAAAAGGCAGAAAGCAAAAGAGATGCTCTTGAAAGAAACAGTGTGTTTGAGACGGTCTCTCCAAGTGAAAGACGAACACTGCAGTGCTTGAAATGGAGGCTCAGGAACTAACAGCCTGCGATACATTTCATTCTGTCATTTAGAGAAATAACACAGGTAAATTCTTTAACTGTTGTGCACGTTAGCAGGTAATAACACCTCACAGTGTCCTTTTGAGAATTAAATGAATGAACAGTCATTTGTTAGCAATCAGCACAGCACTCGGAACCACCTACTTCAGCTGAGGCGGCACCTCTATTGTCACACACTTAGCACAAAAAAGGCCCAAGTTCAAGTCCCCAGAGCTTGGGGTGGGAGGAAGCAAAACAAAATATTACAGGGGTCATAGAAAAAAGGATGTAAAATGTTGAATTTAAGTATAAATTGTCAATTAAATTATAAAATAATGATTATTTGTATTACATATTTTAAGGCAAAGAGCTGTTGCTTATTTGTTTTTTAAATTTCTTTGATTTTAAGTATTCAGTACATGAAAGCAGTAACAACCTGCGTCTGGTTTCTTTCTTCTAAACACAAAATTGTATTCCTAATCTTTCTTCTACTCTCTGGAAATATCCTTGCCCATTACTATTTGAGAGTTATGTCAAATCCACCGTGCTCCATGTAGCTCCTTCATAAAATGATGGGTTTCTTTTTTAGTCAGGGTTCCTCTCTTCTTCAACCTTCCACACCTGCACACCTGCACAGCAGGGGGATGAGCCTTTGGGGGTGGAGCCTACAAAGCTCCCAGACATTTTGCAGGAGACAAAGATGCCTTTGAAGGTTGAGTTCCCAGTGGTCCTTCCAACTCTCCCGGTGCATGAGTCAAATGCAGTTTACTTGTCGCCTTGAGCAGGGTCCTTGGCACCAATCACTGAGGGAATGATCCTATCGAAGACACCGGGATTCGTACCCACATTGCAACATAGAGACATCTGGACAAGAAGTTAGCATGTGTGTCTTTAAAGGAAAATTATTTTCCAGGAGAAAAGTTGACAGTAGTTGGAAATCAAAGACCTTCTAAAAGTATTTTGAGGGAGTTCAAGTGGGCTGTACAAGATTAGCTCTCCCACATCTTAGAGAATATGAAACGCAAAGGTCAGGGAGGCTTCTAGGGTTTGCTCATTAGGAAGAGGCCACCTGTCCTCCATAGTAGATAAAAAGTCTTCTATTGGCATCAGGAAAGGTGATTGGAAAGGAATGTTTCTCCTTATTTAGGATTTTCAAAGGTAAAAACAGAAAAAAAAATGCCATATGTAAGAGATAAGTACTGTATGACGACCTATTCTGGTTCATTATCCTACCTCATCAATAACTTGGCAGACTAATCAACCTGGCCTTGATTTTATAAGTGTCCAAGTCTCCAGGCTTGCATGCATCTAAGTTACTGCTTATTTAAAAGTATCTAATTCAAAAAATTAATGTAGAGAGTTAAGTAATTAAGTTACCCAGGGACCGTATAATATGGAATACTACTATGCAAAGAACTCCAGAATTGAATACAGCTTTTTTTTTCTTAATATTTGTTATTTCTATGTTAGGTCACCTCTCAAATTTCTGATATCTTCAATATGCGATATCCAGGCCATCAGTAGCAGTTGATTATATGAGCAGGTAGATAGTATGTGACCATTAGTTTCGCCTAACATTAATAAATTTGACAAGGGCCATATAAAGAGCATGGCTCCAAATGTTTACCAGCTGAAGAATACCACAAAATAAAAAGCATCGTATCGTTTTAATATAAATAATAATCTAAAATTAATCAAATATGTAAATTCAAAAATTGTTTTTGGTGCAAATGTCTCAAAATCTAAGAAAGTATTTCCTATAGTACATTCAGAAAAAATAAAGTATTAAATCCTTTACCTACAAAAAAATATACATCTATTTAGAACATGTATTAAGTATGATAGTTCCCTACAAGATAGTATTTTTAAGTTTGTATTAGAAGCAGCAATTTAAAAGTCTGGACAAGGTGTTATGGTAGACTGAAGGAAGAGTGAGTTGACAGAAAGGAAGAAAGACTAAAAAAGATGATTAAACTCTACTCAGGGAGCAGATTATGTAATTTAGATAAAAGTATTCCATTCTCAGAAAACCCTGTATGAATCATTTTACTGCAGGGTTTTGAAACAACCACTACTAATAGCGACAAGAAAGACCACTTAACTGTTGTGAGAATACTCTAGCTGAAAAGGCACATCTTTAGCATAATTTCCATTTAAAAATGCTTCTTTCAAATCTTTGAAGAGCAATGCTCAACTTGTGCTTTACACAATTCTATGTCATTTCTCCTGGGGGTCAAGTTTTCTCTGCCTTAAATGCTGGCAATAAGCAAAGCTATTGACAAGCCAACAAGGCCTTCTAAACCTCCTATACCAAAGGCATTCCAGCTTAATGGTTGCTGAAGTACAGCCATTAGGATCCTGCTTAACTGTCCATTGTGAGTTCCTGTGGATGCTGGACTGATGACTCCAGAGGGCCTTACCACCCAATATTCTCTTTGTGGCTTCCTAACACATTAAACATGACTACAGTTTGGTATTCATAGACTTATCACCAACAAGCTCATTGACTTTATCGGGGTTTCTCACTCGGCGTTCTTTTAAAAATATGGCTGTCACACAAGGCTCTTGACTCCGCAGAGACCCTGTATGCATGAAGATGGTAAAAGTTCCAGTTGCGAGGTCTGGGGGTGTGCTATTAGTTTGTCGTTTTCCAGTGACTGAGCTTTAGCATGGACTACCTTTATACTCAACGCATTCTTTTTTCAAGATGTATTTATTTATTATTTATGGGCCTGAATGAGGTTATGTACAACATGTGTGTGAAGGTGCCCTCGAAGGCCACAAAAAAAAAAAAAAAAGTTCACAGATGCTCTGGAACTAGAGTTACATGCAGCTGTGAACTATGAGTTGTGGGTGCTGGGATGCAAACTCCACTCTTTGGAAAAGCAGCAAGTGCTCTGAATTGCTGAGCCATCACTCCAGTCCCCATGACTCATTATTTACCACTGAAACGTGTACAGAAACCAGCCCGAACCTCACTTGGTGCCGTGCCTGTGCATTTGGGTTTTTTTTTTTCCTCTCAAGATAGCTAAGACATCATTGTTAGATCTTTTAAAGTTCATAGAGCATAATTTATAACATAAAACCTTACATACAAAGTGTTCATTTTAATCCACCCTGTAAATAATAATTACTTTTTAATAGAATGAAACATCTTAAAAGATTTATGTATTTGTGTGTGTAAGTTTCTGTGCACCACATGCATGAAGGCACCTCTGGGTGCTAGAGGGCATCAGATCTCCTAGGACTGGGGTTACAGGTAGTTGTGAGACACACAATGTGGATGGTGGGAATGGAACCCAGGTCCTGGGCAAAAGCAATAAGGGCTCTAATGGCTAAGTCAACTCTCCAACAGTAAACATTTCTTACGGGTTTCTCCAAACTTTATTTCTGTAGTTTATCATTCTTCGATTCTTTGCTTTCCCCAAATTATCTTTTCTCATAAAACTACCAGTAATAGAGTGTCTGGGGGTGTTTTGCTCTCCTCAAAGAGCTGGGGTTTCCATGCAAGAGACAAGAATCTTTAAAAACAGACAGGGGAAGAGAGAGGGAGTCATAAATGGGTGGCCCTCTAAATTACCCAAATCATATTGTTCTCTGGAGTGAATCATCCCACGCGGATGCCAGATAACTAAAGCAGGGCCGTACACGGAGACCCATCCAAAATATTTCTGCCCGTGAATTTCATAAACAAGCTGTCAACAAACATGCATGCATAGCTCTCTTTTTCCCTGCAAAGGGAATCTCCTAAGTCATCTGACTCCGCAGAGAATTTACATGTGAATGATTTTAATCAGACCAAGCTTCTCTGTTGGCCAAAGGAGCAGAGGAATTTTCATTCCTCGGAAGAAGCTGTTCTGCCCTGGGCACAGGATGCTCCGAGCAGCTCGCTCCCACCTCAGAGGTCCAATTTTAATGCCTCGCCTCTGTTCCAGACTGAGTCAGAGGCATACTTGCTAGCGTTCTTGTTCTCGCCTGCGCTCTTCTGTTGCAGCACGCTGCGTTCTGCCTCAGTTTTGTCTTTCCTTCGTCCCTCTTCTTTTTGATATTCTAAATGAAACATGTCTTTTTTTTTTCTTTAAAACCTATTCAGCATCATGCTATCTTTGAGATTTTCCACAAATAGTCCATTTAATAGTTGAATCAATCTTTATGCCTCCAGTAAAAGATGTTTCTTGGGCAGAGCTTCCGGTCCACTTGCAAGAGGCATTTGTTCTTAGTTCAGATCTGAGGACTCCAGGACCAACCTGGAGTCCTACAGCTGGTTCTCTGATATTCTGAATCATGGGCATATAAAAAAAAATCCATCTGCTAAGGTTTAGATGTGGCTTAAAGACACCCCTGAAGGCTCATTGCTAGATACTTGGTCCCCCGTGGCAGTGTTGGGAGGTCGTAGAGTCTTTCAGGGGTAGAGCATAGTGGAAGGAGATTGGGTCATTCAAGCACTGCTCTGGGGAGGGAGGAAAGCAGGCACAGGATGCTTTCTATAAGAACAGACTGTTATTTAAAACAAACAAACAAACAAACAAACAAACAAACAAAAACAATCATGATGGCTCCTGAATTAATGTAGCTGCCTGCAACATTACCAGATAATCTTTTCTACAGATGTTCCAGCCATTGTGATATTGGCTGCCTGGAGGGCCCCAAACTATGAGCTAAATAAACACCCTTTTGTAGGCTGGTAAGATGGTTTAGCAGGTAGAGACAATTTCCGCCCCGCCTGACAAGTTCAGTCCCAGAATCCATGTAAAGGCGGAAGGAGAGAACCAGCTCCACAGACTTGTTCTCTGATCTCTACAGGCATACCGGGGCATGTGGCCCCCCACCCCGGATCATGCGCATGCGCTAATCGCAGTAGCCGCGAAAATCGTAACATCAATAAGCTCTTTTCTTCTTAGAATACCCGTGTGCTAGCCTACTTAGGATCTCCCTGGAACTGATTGTGCCTCTGCTCTGCTTGTTACTGCTATGGAACTTTAGGAAGTGTTGCACAGAAACGCTTAGAGGAGGAAGACTCAGTAAAGAGAAGGCTTCCCGGAAGTACTGTGTCTTAACAAATGGATGCATTACCAGTTCTCATTCTCTAGTCCATCCTCCTTAACCTTGAATTTTATGAGAATTCCTCATGTGAGCTAGTTGTTAGCTATATTTCTACATATTACAAAGTTTAATGATAAGCCAGAAAGGGTAGAATACAATCATTTTTAAAAGTATATTTAAGGTGTCAGAGACCTTCAGTTTTTAGTGTTCACCCCACCATTCTTTCATAATAACCAATAAAGAAAAGTTAAAACAGAACTAAAAAAAAAAAAAAAATAAGTCTTATATGTAGCCCTCCAGAAAATTCTGGAGGCATTCCTAAAAATTTCCAACAAACATATTTACTTGGAGGTAGATTGAGAAGTAAAACACTTTCTCCACTGTATACCGTAAGAAATCTAAGTTTTCTCATAAAATAGATAGGAAGAATGTACAGCCTTCTCCCACAGTCCTCTCCTAGATGAGACGTGGTAGTTTAGATTCCATGAAAAAGAGAAAAAGAACAGCCATGTAGCTGTCACTTCCAAGGCACCAACATTCTAGAGACATATTTGCACCTACCAGGAACATTAAGTGTTTCTCTTTTTATTTGCACACCTTCTCTGCACAGGTCTAAAGACGTCACTGAAGAATGTCTGTTTCGTGAGTCGTATTCACAAAGGACCTTGTGTCTAGTTCAGATCTGTCACTAAACAGAAAAACCACCTCAACCTATAGCTGTTTCTCTACTGTGTGAATCAGGGTCAGAAACAAAAACATGCGTGGGACTGGGCTCACTTGTGTTCTGCATCAACAGAGGAAGCCAGAGAGAGTATATTCTGTCTGTGTGTATATACTTCTTTTCATGTAAACTGCTACAAGCCATAACTGAGACAAGAATGTGCCCTGGGAGTTCCCTGTGCTGTGAGTTTTACCAGTCTATCTGCTGGAGACAGCCTCTATTTTTATAGAATAAGAATGTTTCCTTCATTTTGGGAAAACTGACAGAGAGTGGGTGACTATTCCTATTGAATCCAGAAGAGCCAAGTAGGAAGTGCCTATCAGGAAGAGAGGCGAGTGCATTGGCCTCAGCTGCTCTCCACCTGGAAGAAAGTTGCGCAGGTGACCAAGGTCTAAGTGGGTCTCTCTTGATTAAAATGTAATTAAACAGAAGCCCATTAAGAAATGGCATGGGATCTATGAGAGGAGAGCCCGAGTGCAGAAAGGAGGGGCTACAAGTGTTAGACTCACAGCCCGGCTCTAAAGTCCGCCGCCACCAGAAGTGCAGGCAGGAACGGTTCAGATATGACGGGAATGTGAAGCTCCCAGGAAAGGAAGAATACGCTTTCATTAAAAGATCAAAGATAAAGATGGAATACAACACTCGACAGCCTAAGAAACAGACCGGGAAGGAAACCAAAGGCAGCACGCGCAGCTTATTCACAGAAGCACTGTGCGCCTTGTGCTGCTCAGAAAGCGATGTAGTAGTGTGAATTAAAATGCTCTGTACTCATACGAGCCCCGTAGGCGTCCTGTGCAGCTCACACAGGATAGCGGAGTTAAAACACAGACAGCAGAAGGGAAGATAATCTTATTCTCCGTAATTTTCTCCACTATCTATGTTTTCTGCAGTAAGCACTGTGTCATTAATAGGAAAACTAAAGGTAATAGATAGCAATCCTGTGTTTTAATTGTAAAAACAATATAACAATGTAATAAAAACCTTTTTTTTTTTTTTTTTTTTTGAGACAGGGTTTCGCTGTATAGCCCTGGCTCTTCTGGAACTCACTCTCTAGACCTGGCTGGCCTCAAACTCAGAACTCTGCCTGCTTCTGCCTCCCGAGTGCTGGGATTAAAGGCATGTGCCACTACACCTGACTATTAAAATAATCTTAGTAATAAGAAAGGTGCATATGATTTAACTACCCTGATATCATTTCATAATGTCGTTTCTTTTATATTTATATTCTCTCTATATGTTTTTAAATGCTGCACATAAGTTTTTAAGTAAAATTTCAATTTATGTTACTTAGGGATTTGTGTTCATTTTATTTTACTGCATAATATTTTATTGGTTTTTAGACAATTTCACATAATACTCAAATGGAAAATAACTACGTTCACTACCTACCTGCTCACTTTTCTATGCCATTCTTGTTCATGAGCCCTGGTCCCTGCCAATCTCTCTAATCTTCATGTGCATTTGTGGTGCCTTAAATGAGAAGGGTCCCTATAGGCTCATATATTTGAATACTTGGTTCCCAGTTAGTAGAACTGTTTGCAGGCATGGACTTATTTGGGGAGGCATTGGTAAGCGTGCTCTCTGCTTCCCCTCTGTGGTATAAGATGTGAGCCCTCACCTGTTCCTGCTGCCGTGCTTTCACTCTGCCATCATTGAGTTGACCCTCTGGAACCGTAAGCCCAAGAACGTGCTTTCTTATAGAAGTTGCCTTGGTCATGGTGTTTTATCACAGCAACAGGGAGGTAACTAATATATTATTTGGGGGTGGTATGTGTGTGTAACTGTGCACGTGTGTGTGTGTGTGTGTGTGTGTGTGTGTGTGTGTGTGTGTGTGTATGTTTGAGCCACAAGGGCATCTTTATGAGCACGAGTTTGGAACTATCCATTGAGGATGGGTGGATTCAGTACACAACTAAAACAGTGATTCCTCCTCTCCTAAAACCTATCAATAGCCAATAGTGCAGCTCTAGCAGGCAGAGCAAAGAGCCCCGCCCCGTTCCATGACTGGTTGTTGACAGAGACAGTTTTGCTTGGGCCCTTTACTGGTGACTACGGTTGTTATGCATTAATTATTGCAGCGGCTATATCAAGTCTAGACGGTGGCACTTCACAGCATCCCATAGACAGCATGGAGGACGCTTCCATCTTAGTTCTTGCTTTCTGTCTCTATATCTTACAGCAAAGTGCGTGACGTCTGCAATATGATCTTACCTTCTAGTTCTGGGAGCAATACAGAGACTTTGTAAGACAATTTGCATTGTGTTGGGGCCTCTGGGACCCCATTGACCAAACTCTGTGGAGGAATCTGACTCCTGGGACTGAGAACTATATTCAGTAATATACTGCTTCTAGGAACAGTACCATCTAGCCATTTACTTCATAGTCTGTATAAGTGTTCACTTGGTGACTGCAAAACTTACCACAGAAAATGTATTCAATACCATGCTACTATTAGTGGATATGGCATACCTTCAAATGTTTGAAATTATGATGATAAACAAATATCTTTGCATAAATAGTATTTTAGTGTTTTAGATTGGTTAACTATAGTAATTAGATTGTTCTCTAAAATAATTGACACTCCCCTTTAATCCTAATGATATCTCTTCTATATTATGTATTAAAATCTTTTCCATTTTCCAGAAGAGAACATTTAGCTTTAGAAGATGCATTTAGCATTCAGCTTTTAGATTGATGGATGGTAGGATAGAGCTCTACAAGCTGCCTGGAGGTCAGTTTACACTGTCACGTGACTTTCCGAAACAGGCTGTGCACTAGTTGACATCTTCAGCAGAGCTTCCTAATAGTTTCCACTTCATAGAACCCTACCAGAAATGGGGTATATAAGTTCTACTTTGGGTGGTATATCAGACAGAATAGAAAAGATACCAAATTTTTGTTCTGACTGGCATTATTTTCCTTGCCTTCAAGATAGCTAAGAGGAGTGGCTAAGCACAGAGCACCCACATTCCAAACGATGAATAACTGCTTTTATCACACTGTGCACTCATGTAAGCAAACTGGAAACACCACAAACCTTAAAGGAATCCCCTTCTCTTACAACACCTAGTGAGCCTGGGGAGGCCGACAGCTGAAATGAGAGAAATGGCACTCGGTTCTCCCTTCCAGAGTAAGCGCTTGATACTGGAGCAGAAGCAACACCTTTCAAAGCTAAATATTTTGAAATGCAAGAGGAAAAATTCGCAGAGAAGAAAAGGCTTAAAAAGAACCAGAAAAGGCAAACATGGAAGGAAAGAAGGCAGCATAATTGACCAGAGGAGAGGCTGAGAAGAGTGTGGAGAGAGGCCAGACTCCCATGCTCAACTCCTCTAACATGGACCAAAGAAGTGCAACTGGATTTCAGGCTGGAGGAGCAAATCAAAGGGACACGGAAGGAAGCCTCAGGAAGGGATCAGTTAGCCAAGCTCAGTGAATCGACACAATTCATTGTACAATGTGCATGGAAGGCCAAAGGCAACTGAAAACTGCCCGTATGTAGTCAGGAGGTATCCAGAGCTCAGGCGGTAATGACTTCATTCTACCTGCAAGACTTGAACAGCCCCCTCTCAGCGCATGTATGATGTGATAAGCTGAGAGAGTATTACCACTAAGACATCCATCCATGACTTTCAGCAAAGTACTTTACCTGGGCCCGAGAAGTAGAGTTACTCAGATAGAAATATTTGAAAAGGGGGCTGCAGGAATTAAGAAACAGAATAGGGTGAGATAGAGAAGATGGGCAAATGCATAGGTTACTTATCTGAAGTGTGCCCTGGAAAGACCCTATCCTTTTTCTAAGAGTAATTTTAGATGACGCCATAGGGAAAGAAGCAGCGAGTCAGGATGTTAATAAGTATCTTAGAATCTAACAGAATCTAGAAAGACACACATCTTCCTGGAAAGAGTATGTGTATGCCAGGGATAGTCACAAGCAAGTCTATCTCAGTAAAACTTCAGGACTTCACAGAGTAAAACAAAAACATTAAAAGTTAAGATTCTAATTAGAGGAGATCAACTATTCATTTTTGAAAACTGGCCCTGATGGGTATAACATGTTTCTTACAGGCAAGAATGAAGGCCAAAGTCTAGGAGGTAACATCTTTACAATACTGAGATGAAAGAAGGAAAGAAGGAAAGAAAGGAAGGAAGGAAGGAAGGAAGGAAGGAAGGAAGGAAGGAAGGAAG
>NW_026587556.1:4933452-4961105 GCF_907164565.1 Psammomys obesus
AAGGAAGGAAGGAAGGAAGGAAGGAAGGAAGGAAGGAAGGAAGGAAGGAAGGAAGGAAGAAAATTAGCAAAACAAAATAAAGCCATTTCAGTTAAAAAAATTAAAAATCACTAACCATATACCACCGCTGGAAGAAGCACAAAGGGCTGGGATTGAGCATAAAGTACAGTAGATCAAAGGAGAGAAAGTGATGTAAGCAGCAATGACAGGGGCAGCTAATGGCATGATGCAGTGGTAAATTCAATTAATGGCTTACCAATAACACAACAACATAAAGACTTATTTTTTTATTAAGCAAATAGGTAGGGCCAGTGAAATGCCTCAGCAGGTAAGGGTGGCCACTGTTAAGCCTGAAAATCTGAGTTCAAACCCCTGAACTCACATGATGGAAGGAAAGGAGAGCACTGACTCCCATAGGTTATCCTCTTACCTGTGGGGTGTGTTTGTGTGAGTGTGTTTGTGTGTGAGTGTGTGTGTGTGTGTGTGTGTGTGTGAGTGAGAGAGAGAGAGAGAGAGAGAGAGAGTGCCTGCTGTGCCTGTGAACATATATTTAAAAGTAAATAAATAGTTTTAAAATACTACTGGAAAGAATTTTTAGTGTAATTATAATGCCAAAGTATTTAGTTTTCCTCAGGGACTAAATTGATTAACATTTTATTTAATATGTTACACTTGATGTTTAAATGTTTATGCTAAAGCAAGAGAAATGGTCTTCCTCAGGGGTGAACACACCAATCCAATAATAAATGGTCAGCTCTGAAAAATATTTGTGCAAATAACATTGTACAAGCGGAACAGATAATATTTAGGAGTATATGTGTATACGTTTACATGTGTGCATGTAATAACAATTAATGAAAAAGGAGGCCATTAATTTGAAAAAGAGCAAAGAGACGTGTATGGGAAGGTTGGACAAGAGGAATGAGAAGGAAAAAATAGGTACTATAATCTAAAAAACAAATTAAAAAACTTTAAAAATATAATACAAGCTGTATCTCTGAAAATTAGAACAATTAGGAAAAGTGATCCAATTTTGCTAGATAAGAAAATAACAGATTTAAGATGAGAGAAAACACTGAAAAGATGGCAGAAGTAATTCTAATACATTAATGATCACAATGGCTGTAAGAGAGCTAATCCATCAAAGACACAAGTCAGAAGAGCTGTAAGAGCGAAAATAAGATCCAGGATACACATCTGTGCATCTTAAGTGACACAGTGAAAAACAATATTCCAGATTAATCAGATAAAAATGAGTGTTTAGACCAGGCATAGTATATACTCTTGTAATCTCAGAACCTAAAAGATAGCATGAGAGAGTCAGGGAGTTAAGGCCATCCTTTGCTATATGAGACCCTCTCTTAAAAAAAGAAAAGAAAAGAAAAGAAAAGCTTTTAATTTACAATTTATTTTCCCTTTCCAATATAGTGGGGAAATGCATGCCAATGGAAATCCAATTTTGAAATATTTGTGCTGTTTTTAGATAATAGAATTAAATATGAAATTCTAAGGTTGATTTTAAACTTACTACAGAATAAGAAAATAATTTTTTGAAGAAGAATTGGTAATTCTGAGTCTAAACCCTCCTAAAAAAAGTAAATGTTTCCACAACAAAATGGAAGATTTTAAGATATATTTTTCGGAAAGTAAGAAATTAAGAAGTCATTGTTTCAAATGCTTTTTGTTCCAGCACTTGGGAGACAAGACCAGGCAGATCTCTGTGAGTTCAAGGCCAGCCTGGTCTACGTACAGAAATCCTGTCTATTAAAAATAAAAATAAAAAATAAAAAACACCTCTAAATAAATTTGAAAAATTGTAATCATACATCATGACCCTCAAAAAGAGAACATTTATTTCTTTTGAAAATATTTATAAAATGTTGACTTAAGCCGCCAAAGAAATCCTGTGGATCTCAGGGATATAGCATTTAAGTGTAAGTGTTTTTTAACCAAAAACAATTATATTACATTTAATTTACACTTAAAAGATAAGCAAAATAGATTGCAAACTTGAAATTAGTTGGATAAGGCAGTCTCATGTAGTCCAGGTGGCCTTAGACTCCTAATCCTCCTACCTTAACTTCCCAAGTGCTAAGATTAAAAACTCATTTTTAGATAAGGCACAACTTACAGAGAAAATTTGTAACCCAAGTGTTGTAAGGAAGTCTTGAGCCATGCTGTAATGTAATATTGAGAAGACATTTTCTGTCCTTATATGCATGTATGGATACAAAAATGAAATAGTGAGCTACATTTTCCCACTGAAGAGTCTAGAGAAAGATCAGAGTAAGTCCAAAGAAGATTTAAAAAAAAAAAAAAAAAAAAAAAAAAAAAGGAACAAATAATAAAGGTACAAGTAATTTTATGAATAGAAAAAAAATGAAAGTACAGGTAACTGAAAGCACTTAAAGATGGTTCACAGAAATGACTAATGGAATAACTATTCACACAGTTACCAGGACAGAGACAAAGAGGCTGCAGATGTAGAGGGAACAAAAGAAAAAAATGCTGAAGCAGAGTCTTCATTTTTCTCCTATAAAAAGCACTAGCCTGAGATAGCTCAAATCTTGTGTGTTACCTTTAAGAAAGACATGGCCCTTCACATTTTCTTCTAAAAATAGTAAAGCATTCATTTTCAGATACCACACTAGCCAGGATGCTAGGGAAGAGCTTTGGGCTAATGTTTTGTTTGGAAGGCAGACAGATGACATTTTCACTGCTGTCTTTCCCTCAAATTCCCCTAAGAATAAGGAAAGGTTTTAAGTTTTTAACACAGAAGTAAAGGAAACACACACACAGTAAACCAAAGAATCTACGTGATACAGTTCCTGGGACACTAACCTGGTACATAACTGGTTTCCCTGGGAACTTGAGGAGATGAGACCCCACAGAAACGGGCACCTAGCAAACACAGTGTGGATGAGTGCCTTAGTCTCTTGTTCAGCAGAGAAAGAAACCATCCTAACCCATTCCCCTGTGTTAGGAAGTTTTGTTTGATCTGGATTGTGTTCAGGTGGATTGTTATAACACCACACGTTGGACTGTGTGGCTTCAAGAACAGACAAATTTCTCACCAGTCTAGAGGCTGAAGTTCAAGCCTAGTGTGCTGGCAAGTTCAAAGTTCATTGAGTTGTCATTTGGCCGACAGAAGACACTAATCTCATGAGAGGGGCCTGAGCCTCACAGCCTCATCTAAACATACCCACTTCCAAATATCAGCACATTATGGATAGGGTTTCAACAGATGAAATTTGAAGGACACAAATATTTAGTTTATAAAATGAGTTTCCCAGAATGAAAACAAGGAACCAAATATAATTTATCTTCTTCTGATTTTCATTAAGTTCAGAAGCCCTCAAACCCAAATTGGTTGAGAAAAAATGATCCTTTGCCTTTTAAAATAAGTATTACAAAGACTCCTACCCCCATTGCTTGATTTTTCTTTTTAGCTTATAAACTAACAAAGAACTTTGCTGGGTTGTGTCCATGCCTGCAGGGGCTTTGTAGAAAATGAAGCTCAGAAGCAATGAATTAGAATATCTGGTGAAAAATACATATACAGCAAATGTTGAGGCTGCTGCGTGGGTGCTGCATGGCTGCAGTTAGCCTCTTAATTAAGCCATGAGAAAGTGATCGAGAGGCTAGAGGCTGAACGTGTATGTGAAAGAGGAGTACCAAAGAAAGATTTAGAACAAAACCCAGGGTGTGGAAAACAACCGTTTTCTAAGGAGACCGGTATGGATAGTGGGGAAGGGACCCTAAAACCATTGCCCACAACATCCTAGACCCAGAGTTCCTGAAAGGCAGAACAGTTACAAGGACAAAGCTGGGCTAGGCTCTAGCTACTCACTGCTCAGAGTACCGCAAGTTACTGCTCTCATATTGCAGTGTGCTGCTACAGAACCTATCCCGAAAGGCCCATCAGCGGCTCAACTCCCTGCACAAGTGGCACAAACGCTAAACCTCGGCAGCATCTTCATTGTATCAGTACTGTAGACATACCAGAATTCTGGTAGAGACAGGACTCTACCTGGATTGCGAAGGATGGATTAAGCTGACGGGAGCCAAGGCAGAGACTTAAGGCAGGAGTGGAGCCACAAGAGAGGTCCCACTGGGGCCTGTGGTGAGATCTGTAGGTCTTCACTGGGCAACGGCAGCCTGGGAGGCTAGTCATAAGTCTCCAGTTGCATAGGGTAGATGCATGGACTGTGCTCAGCAGCGATGTAGCTCACAGGTTCCCCAGGCTTTGTTTGGGTGTTCGCTCTGCTCCGGAGGGCACCGAACCAGGATGTGAAGTCAAAAGGGTGACTCTGAGCTTTAAGGTTTAGTTTCTTTTCCCATGTTTGAGGCTTATTTGAAGCCTCTTCTCCTCTTCCTTGTCTCCCTTTTGGAAACCTGTATCTCGTAAGCATATTGGAAGTAGAAAACTTGTTTAATTTTACAAGCTCATGGTTAGAGTACCTTCAAGGAGAAAGGCTTTGAGTCTAGCCATAGCTGATGTACACAAATGCAAATAACAACTTTGACTTTGTCCTTTTGAGTTGGTGCTGGACCAAGTTAAATGAGACAGCTGTGGCACACCACCTACACCCAAAGTTTAGGAAGCATGCTGGAAGAGAGAGAAGATAGGTCCCTGTAAGAGCAGGGGACTGCTGTGAAATAGTCCAGACCGGACATGAATTTTCAGCAATATGGTGGCCTACACAAGCCCATACCAGCGGACATCCTAGCAGAGATAGGCTAAGTTTCATTTTATTATTATCTTACCTGATTTATGAATTTACCTTCCTACCTATAGGAAAATAAATTCCCATTTCTTCGCACAACTGGGTGTTTAGATGTATATTCAACAACTGAACTTAGCTAAGCCACCATCTTTCTTTTAATCTAGCCTCAAAGCTTAAAGCTAACCCTTCAGAGAAAACATCTTTTTTTTTTTTTGTTTACATACTTGAGCTCTAGAAAATCAGCAGGTGGTTATGCTAGTGTTCAGAGTATTCTGCACATGGTCCAAACATGTAAGTGGGTCTCTATACAATCAGTCCCAGAACACCAAACCGCCTTTATCTTAATTTTTCTTCTTTTAAAAACGTTAATTTTTTGGAATTCACATATAAATACAGCATATTGTCATCATGACCATCCCTAGCCCCTCCAACTCCTCCCATGTCCCACCCCGGAACCCTTCTCAAATTCATGTCCATCCTCTTCTATAATTGCGTGTACGTATACACGTATACTCAGTGTTGCTGCTGTGCACGCAGATAGAAGGCTGACCAATTAGGCATGGGCAAACTATTAGGGGACTAATTTCTGAAGAACCTGGCTGTACCTCAGCAGTCATGGACTGCCAGTAGCTCTTTAGCTAGAGGTGAGCCCTTCCCATATCCACATGTCCTCTGTGACCTCTGCACACATTCCCCTGCTCCCTAAAGGAGAAAAATGTAAGTAAATAAGTAAAGAAACAAAGACGATTCTCAGCTTTGACCCACATTCTCCTTATCTACTCTGATTAGGGGATGTCACACAGATTTGTTACTAACAACAAAATTCTGAAGTTGGTTAATATTTTCTTTCAATCCATAGCAGTAGATTCAAAATCAGCCTTGCAAATACCACTCTCCTGTTAATATTTCAACATGCTTTACTTTGTTTTTCTGGTTCTTTTTCTCTTTTTTATATTCCCCCTTTTAAATCTTATTTTATTTTATTTTGTATGAATTCTCTTCCTATACATGTTTATGTGCTCCACGTGTGTACCTGGTGTAGGCAGACGACAGAAGAGGGCGTCAGAGTCCCTGGAACTGGATTTAGGTATAGTGATGAGTCAGTCATATGGCTACTGGGAACTGAACTTAGGTCTTCTGCAAAAGGAATAATTTCATCGAGCTGTCTCTCCAGACCCTCTTCTATTTCTGTTTCTGTATTTGTTTTCATGAGATAGGGTCTTATTCTGCAGCATTGGCTCATTTTTAAACACAGCAATCCTCCTGATTCAGTTTTCCAAGTGCTGAGTTTACAATCAGAAGCCACTGCACTTAGCCTATGTCTTATTGGGTAGTAAAATAATGGAATAAATCATAAAATCTGGCATACACATGAAAGACACCATCATTAAGGTAGGGTGGAAAAGGTACAGCTCTGCTGATAGAGATGATGTAATGAAATATTCACTGTTCTACCGATATAGTCGTAGTCACCAAGTTTATTAAAGTGAATTCTCTCTCCCACTCTGAGCCCTTCTACACTATACACTTTGGACTTTCATCTCTTCATTTGATACTTAAAAAAATCTAAGAATAACATGAAGGATTTTTCTCTTCCCTTCCCAAGATCAATTGACATCAGCAATCATGGGACTCCCGTGAAGACTGCCTTTTACAAACAGGAACCTGTGTACTCAGTTTTTTTCTTCTTCTTCTCTGTGATAAAATATGTGTCATAACAACTTAGAGAAGAGAGATTGATTTTGGCTTATGGTTCCAGAGATCCCATTCCACGACTAGCTGGATTGATGGGGGCTAGAGGTGAGTCTGAAACTTCATGGAGGAGAGGGTAGTTGAGTTTCTCACTTCATGGAAGCCTGGAAGCAGAGTGCTTACAGGAGGCTGGGCTCAAGGTACTCTCTTAAGGATACTCTTCATGGTCTGCTTCCTTCAAGTAGTGCAATTCCCACAGCTTCTACCATGTCTCAACAACATCACCACACAAGGAGTCAAAGAATGACTCTACTAATGAATCAAAGCCCTCATGATCCAATCCCTCTCTAGGGGCTCCACCTTGGAACATGGAATTCTGGATCAAGACGTCAACACATGAATCTTGCAAGGATGTGTCATATCCAAATAACAAATGAACTGCATTTTGTGGGCACTGGGAATAAAGGAGGAAGTGGGTGGCTAGCAAATGAAAGCAGCAGAGTTAGGGTATAATTTAAACTATTTTGGTAATAAAGGGAAAGAAAAATAGAGGAGTACAAAGAAAATGCATCCATAGGAACACTTTTGGACATTTAGTTTGTTTTTCATGGTTGCCAAATGCGTGCACATTTAAATGTTTGTCCTCTAACTGTGCAGCAGCAGCTCCGGGCCCCTCTGACATCCTGGAGGACCTCTTTCATTACCCTGGCTGACCAACAAATAGGATTATATCCCACCTTCTTGTCCACTTGTCTACTGGCAACTCTCTTTCCTCTCCATTTAGCCTATACCCAGGATTCCTGTTCTGAACTGAACATGTTGGGGTTAGCACAATACTATCCTGACAATGATGCCTATTCAAATATGTCATTGTGCTCAGAGGATCAAACTGGAACTGACCTGAAATCCTATGCACAGACATACATGCAGACAAAACACTATCATACATAAAATAACTCATTGACATGCCAATGTGGGTGAGGGAAATTCCCCATGATCCCATCCGTAGAGGCAGAGCTTTACGTGGTGAATGCCCGGAGAGAGAGGAAGAATCAGTCCCTCCAGGGCAAATTCCTACATGGGCTGTGCACTATGTAGGAACTGTCAATCCTAGACACATGTACATACATGCAAAGTTAAATGGACTCAATACGTTATGTTTACACATGCACATATATATGCATGTAACGATAATAATTAAGGAAAAGATCGTTAATTTAGGAGCGAGACACAGGGGAAACTAGAGAGAAGAAAGGGAGAAACGAGGACTGAGATGCAGTGCTCATATGTGACAGTTAAAAAATAAATAAATAAATAAAACCAAATCAGAAACAAATGTGTCACTGTATCCTTCCTGTCTTAAAAAGCACATAATTAACTGCACACATAGACATCTCCACATAAGTGTCCCACAAATATTCATTTTCAAAATTAAATGAGTTCTCCTTATTCTCAGATCTTAGAAAAATGATACTACTATCTACCCACGTCTTCAAAATAGACAACTGAAAACCAGAAGTCTCTTCTCCTCTCCCTGACTATGTCTTCACAGGCTTGGATCCTGTCAAAACACATCACTTTTAAAGTGTGTCATCATCTGGTTTAAGCCATCATCATCTTCATGGGCCACAGTTGAGTGATATTTCTACTCAAAGCCAAAGGTTAGGAAAATGGAATTCTCTAAGATGGCCCACCTGAGGCTTGAGAGACCTGATCATTGTTGCTTATTTCACCAGCTCTTGATGAAATCACACCTGCCCATTCACATTCTCAGAGTGTGCAATCATCTGGTCTACTTCTCACATGTACCAACTTCCATCCCCCTTGAGGGTTGTGAACCTGTGCTGTTCTTAGCCTAGAATTTATTTCTAGCTTCTACCTGATCCTCATCAACTCCTACTCAATATATGTGTCTCAGCTCAAACATCCCTTGTTCAAAGGCAACCCCACATTACCTTTCAAGTCAAATTAAGAAACTTGACGCTACCAGCTAAGTTCTTGTGCTGCCCTGCATTGGCAATGGCAAGTGTCTAGGCTTCCATTTACTTATTTGGTATCATTCTTCCATACTATAATATAAGCCCTGAGAGTGTAGGAACAGCTCAGAGCTGTCATCTAATTCGTGTTATATTGACTGTTTGTAAATAAGTGATTGAAAATAACAGTGAAATTTACTTATCACTTAAAAAAACCTCAATATGAAATCCATAGCTAAATTCAGTCGTTATATAAGCTATGCTCAATCACGGGTTTGGTGCTGATAAGCGTGGTTCACATTTGCTGAGTAACAAGGATATATTTCAAGCACCTCATTTGTGCCATCTTACACACGAGCTCACAGATCATCAAGCTGGGAAGCTGATATTTAATTCACATTCTCAAAAGACACAAGGCTCTCTACAGGACAAACTGGCTTCAAATCTAGGCTCTCTGGCTCCAGAGCCTTCATGCTTTGGCACTATTTAATTAGAAACTTCCCAATTTATGAACCATGAATGAACTACAGATGTGCCACCAGAAATTGATTTGTTCAGCCCTGGGGCAGCCAGGCTGGTGGCCCCCGGCTTAGAGAAATCTAGTCTAGGGCTCCTAAGAGGGTGAGTGATCAGCTCTGTTGCCATTGACCTTCTCTCTAAGCAGGCATGGGGAGCTCTGGTTATGTCAGATGCTCCATTGTGGATGAGTCACACACCCTAAACTTGGGTGTCTATCTTGGCAGCACTGCAAACCAGATACCGCTGGAGTGCCTATCCAAAGAGCATGTGTGACACAGACAGCAGCCCTAGGCTCTGATTTTTGTGGAAAGAGAAGTAGAGGATATATAGAAAGGATTCTGTTTTCATGTAATTGAGAACATCTGTCAGGCAACCACAGACATGTCTTTCTAGGTGTAGGTTAGCTATTTGCAAGGTGACTACCTGAATACGGCTCACAGATTCAACTAACACGACACGCATCTTTATCTTGAAATGACTTATTTAAAGTTTTTTGAGTTGGGGAGATAGGAAGAAGATGGTTAAGGAGACAGGTAGTTCTTCCAGAGGATCCATTCCCAGCATCCATATGGTGGCTTACCATAGACTGTAAGTCCAGTCTCATGGGATCCAACACCCTCACACAGACTTACACGCAGGCAAAACACCAACACACATAAAAATAAAAATAAATAAATCATTTGTAAAAAGTCTCTAAAGAAATGAGTATTAAACTCTCTTAAGGGGAGGGAGAAATTGCTTAGTGGTTAAGAGCACTTACTGCTGTTGCAGAGGACCTTGGTTTGGCTCCCAGCACCCACATGGTGGCTCACAACTATCTGTAACTAACTGTAATTCCAGCTCCACATGATACAACACCTCATCTGACCCCCTTGGGCTCTTGTACCCACGTAGTATATATACATACACTCTAGTGTATACATACACTCAGAAACATACAAACAAAAAATAAAGCTTACACATTAATAAAATCTCCTAATTGGAAACTCTTTGTATCCATTTGACACATTAAATCGTGTTACGTAGAGTATGATCATGAAATCAGGCTCAATGTTTGCCTTTTGTGTTTTTTTTTTTTTTTTTTTTTTTTTTTTTTTTTTTTTTTTTTTTTTTTACTTTGCAAAAAAAAATGTTGCAAAAAGTGTAGCGCTTTACATCAGTTTTATACTGCTATCTTTACTAAGTTGTATTTTATTTTTCTTGCTATAGTTTTACATAGAAAAAGAGGACCTCAGTTGCCCCCAGTGGCTTGCTCGTCCTGTTTTCTTATATAGCCTAGGATGACCTGCCCAGGTTGACACAGAGAGCCAGACCCTCCTCTACTAATTGCTGACCAAGAAACGGCTACAGGCAAGCTGACGGAGCTATTTTCTTTACTGAGTTTCCTCTTCCCATTTGATTCTAGCTTGTGTCCAGTTGACAAAATACTAACCAGGACACTGCCATACTCCTAGGATCTCTCTATGTGGGTTCCAGTGAGAAGAGGTCTGGGAATCTCCTTTGTATCACTTTGTTTGAAGAATATTTATCTTGTACACATTTTTGGAAGAGTGAAAAGTATGCGTTTGTGAGATGTGGCTCCATTCAACACACCAGACATCTTGCAGTTACTTTGAAATGCACTGTATTCCCTCTGACTGTTTTCTCTGTGTGTCAGGCAGGAGTGGAGATGATGGAGATGGAATGCTTGGTTTGAACTCCAGTTTACCACTTAAATGTGTGACACTAAGCAGGCACCCACGCTCTCCATTCTGTCGTATAAAAGGGGACTGTGACAGGAACCAGCCCGTAATTGAAGCAAGACATGTAAACACCTCCAAGTGATGCATGGCATATAGTAAGTGCTCCAAAATGTCCGTTTTTGCTTTGTCTCATCCCTCTTTTCCTCTCTGTGTCCCACCCCTTCATTGCTTTAGCCTCATTTAATATCATTTCGGATGACTGGTCCACCATTCCTTTCTTTCCTTTCCTATCCACCACATACTAGACCTGAGACTGTTTTGAAACCACATAGAGCCCAACGTTAGTCTCATCTTAGTGCTTACCACAGAGCATGGCCTATTTTGTTTTCTGGTCTGCTGCTCTCCCTTGTTTTCTTGGAGCAAGCTCCTTGAGAACAGATAGTATTCTATTGACCCATAAATTCTCAGCTTCTACTCCAAGGCCTTGTCAATGGACGATATGTGAATGGAGGAGCCCAGTCTGTCCCACTTCTGTAACAGTGACTTGGGACATCAAGAGGAAGGCACCCAAGTTTGCTAATATATAGTCAAAAGTCTGATTACAGAGCTAAGTATGATATTTTCCTTTATTCTACTTTGTCCAAGATTCCAATTGACCTTATTGGCAAGAAACATGACCTCCTCCCTTTTCCATTCAAATACTCCCGGCTTCCCATTTGTCACACTCAGAATTGGGTCAGAGGAAGGCTTGGGATACTTGCTAATGACAGCACAGTAGGCAATATATTGCCTAGAATTTCTCAATGCTTTACAGTTTGTGGAGCTGTTTGTCATGAAAGAGACTGCTCTGGCCATTTAGAGAGCCTCTGAGATGGCCTCAGAGTCAAGCTTGAGAAAGGGCAGCAAGGGTTGAACCATGTCTTTCAACAGAAGATAACTCCAAGCAACAGCTGAATTTGTCAAAGCATTCTCATTCTTTGCTCAATAAGTCACCCAAGTCCATAAGTTAGTTTCCCTTGTATCTGCGGCTTGTTGCCGTTATTTTTTCTTCCAAGAATGAATATAGAAAAGGGAAAACAGGTAGTCTACATTACAGAGAATATTACTTTTTCCAGTCACCAAGCCCACATTCTAGGTAAGACTTCCTGAAAGTCAATGCCTACGGTCTTGGAAAGAGAAAAATAAAAATAGAAACAAGAAAATTTTGTTTGTGTTTTGTGTGCCTGTGTAGGTGTCCTAGTGAACATGCCTGCTGTCCACAGGGTCTATCCTGGGCTGTCTCTGAATGTATGCTTACCCTGTTTTCACATCACTAGTTGAAACTATGTCAACACACATATAGATGGACAAGTATAACAGTTAAATCAAACCTTCAGACATAAATAAAATTTAAAACTAGATATCTCTAATCTGAATTTCTCTCCTTCCAAGAATAGGTAACAGAACCATCAACCAAATTTGGACCCCTGACTATTTTATTAGAGTTATAAGTTGTGAATGATTTTATATTTTTAAACAGTTGGGAAGGGACCAGAGGAGGAATAACGTTTTGTAACATGCAAAAATTATGATAACTCGATGAAAAGTTAAATTGCAGTCTCCACAGCTAGAGATTCAATAGAATGAAGCACCATTGTGCTTTACACAACATCTGCACATTCTGACTACACTGGCGAGCCTGAGTAGCCAGATAGAACCAATCATTTGACGACTCTGCCGAGTTTCCTAGACATTGAATATCCCTAATCCAAAAAGTTAAAATCCAAAATGCTCCTATATCCAAAACCTTCTGAGAGGTGGCATGGTGCCACAAGTGGAAAGTTTCAGCTTATGAACCTGTGTTTTATGTACAAAATTATTTAAACTAGGGCATAAAATTGCCTAAAGGCTATATAGAGAATGTAGATATGGAACATAATCCAATTTCATGTTTAGACATTGCTCTTGTCTCCAGAATATCTCATTAGGTCTAGGCAAATATCCTGCAATCTAAAAGAACCCAAATTCAAAGCACTTCCGGTCACACACACTTCAAACAAGAGAGATGCTCCATCTGTTCCTTCTGGTCTTCCACAGGAAAGGCTTGTTGGCCATGCACTGAAAGAATGATTCACCTGCAGATGTCTATGAAAGAAACAGAAGTGATTCTGTCCTGGAAAATATTCTCTTGAATTCCAAGAAGGAGGATATCAGATTGATAACATATATTAAATGCATCACATTTGATTATGCTTCTGTCTCATATGCACAGCACTGTCTTTCTCCACAGCATTTACCCTGCACAATTTGCAGGGCTTTTTGCCAAGCAAGACTTAGCAGAGGGCAAGGATAGAGACAGTCCTTCCCTGGAGCTCCTAACAAAATTAAACAAGTCATTTCGTTTTCTCTGATTTAAACCTCCTTATCTTCAAATTGTGGCATAGACAAGACAATCCCCATGGTCTCTCAAAGCAATAAAATTATAGGCTTCTGTGACTTCCAACATCATTTTAGGCTGTTAAGTGAGCATAGAGGCTGATAGTAGCTATGGCTTTGCATTTATGGCAAATCAGCGGCCATATTCATGATTTATTTTACTCCAGATCCTTAGTATCTCAACTCCCAATTATGTCACTATCCTTGATAGAAATATGAGCAGCTTTATGATAACTGGCTTCTTGGAAATATTTTCAGGGATACATTGAGTGAAAACAGTATAAACTTCATAGTTCTCTGGTTTATCACCATGTGAAATTTGGAATTTTCAGGGGAAAGGACAAAGAATTATGCTGGCCTGTATTTTAAATAGACATTAAAAAAAAAAAACAAGTTAAATAATAAATTTTTCAGTAACTGGCATTAACAACATTGAATTTCTTTTTTCCAAAGTGTATAATCCACTGACCACAGATTCAACTATAGATACAAACACTCATTGTATCTTGCTGTGGTATGTTATTTTAAGCAGAACACCTTATCTCTCCAGACTGGAGAATTCCCATAGGAAAGCTCAAAGGCAGAACCAAAACTCCATCTAGTTCATGTTTATTCCATTCCATATCACCACTGTGTCACTCCCTTCAGACCATAACATAGTCAGCAAAGAGAACCTCTTCCCATGTGGAGATGGCCATAACTAGGGCCAGATAACGCTATACCTCCCATCTATGAAGAAAGAGCTGAGTTGTAAAATATATGGAGTCAGGGTCAGTGATTCTGAATTCCTTGTTAATGTTGTGGGTTTCATGTTAACCGCCATAAGAGTAAGCACAGGACCACACACCGTGACTTTATATATGGAAGTAGAATATGAAGAAACTTAATGGTGGGCTGAAAAAATGGAACATTTTCCATTAGATGTACTCCGTGAAACCTCAAGATTTTTAAAGGTAAGTACGACTTTAGTCTCTTGGTTCATGAGAAGATGGCTGTATGTGTCATGGTCAGACAGTCTTCAGCAAGAAGCTTGGATACCCAAACCCACTGGTCTCTGTGAACAAACCTGTGGTTAAACTTAACCCCAACTCCCCACCTAGCTACATGCAGCTGCAAGCTGAAGAATGGGCATGATTACTGATAGAGGGAAAGAATTAGAATGTTCATCTCACCTTACTCCTGCCCCAAGACACACTGCTAATATCCTCCATTACATTATGCCAGCAACTGCATTTACCCTCAAACTTAGAAGATCCAGACATTCATGAGGCCTGCCCCTCCTTATCCAGCTTAATAAAACCCATTAAAATGTATTGTGCAAACAACTTTAGACTAAATCTACTAAACATTAATTTATTAACCAATGGATCCAAAAATCAATATTCCAGATTAGATTCGGATTCTCAAATTTCAAGTCCAACCTTTTTGTCTTTCTATGTTTATAATCATATCCCCCAGGATAGAACAAATTCTAAGAAATCTGCCTGGTCAAGGCTGTAAGGGGATCCAGATGTGACTTTTAAAAAGAAAAGGGGAAGCTGGGTATTAGTTACATGCCTTTAATACCAGCACTCAGGAGACAGTAATACACAGATCTCTGAAGTCAAGGCCAGCCTAGTCTATATACTGAATTCAAGGCCAGCTAGGACTACTCAGTGAATCACCTCTAAAAAAAAAAAAAAAAAAGGAAGGAGGAGAAGGGGGTGGGGGTGGTGGCATGCTCAAGGGATGGATATTATCTGGAAAATCTTCCTGCTTGTAAGGGCTGGACAGGTCACATTGGCTACATGTAAGTCATGTAATGATTCCTGCTCATGGCGGCTGGAGATAGGGCTCAGCTGCTAACAGTTCTTGCTGTTCATGCAGAAGATAGGTATTCAGTTCCGATTGTCCACATCAGATGCCTGTAACTCCAGCTGCTTGGACAAATGCTCCCACATGCTCTCACGCACACACAAACACACCACAAAAATAAAAGAATAAAATGCATTGTAAAGATTCCTATTTTGGGGCCGGTGAGACGGCTTTGTTGTGAAAGTGCCTGCTATCAAGTCTAAAGACCTGAGTTCAATCCCTGAGACCCACATGGTGGAAAGAAAGAAACGACTCCACAAGTTTTCCACTGAGTAAGTAAGTAAATAAATAAATAAATAAATGTTTAACAAGGTTACCATTTCTCTCACAAGGCTTCATCTATAATCTGATCACCCAGCCACTTGTATGTGTCTACTGCCTTTCAACCCTGGCTCCGCAGAAATCACTCCAAAGACACCAATAGGTTCTGCTACTTCACTGCAAGTCAGTTGACTCCTTACGATGATCTATAGCCTCATATTGCCTGATGCTTGGTGTTCCAAGTTAAACCAGCATGTCAACAGTGTCTATACCACCTGCAGGATCTCAGCTCACACCAGGCTTCTAAACTAGACTGCACGAAGCTCAGAGATCTCTGGTAAACTAGCCTAACCTCTGCCATGATGCCTGAAATACATTAGTGCTCAACTGAAAAAGAAGGAAAGAAAGAATGTGTAATCAAAAAAAAAAAAAAAAAAGGAAGGAAGGAAGGAAGGAAGGGAAGGAGGAAGAGAGAGAAAGAAAGAAGCTTGCCAAATCTGACAGGTATTGTAAGCACTCTAAATCTGAATAGTGACCTTCTTTATCAAAAACCACCCTTCTCCCTTTCCATGACACTGAAGTAGCGTCACTGTCTTGTCTATCATCTGGGTTGTAATGGTTAGTGTCACGTTTGCCCAGAGTGATGTTCTACTGCCTTCTCCTTTGGGTATAACATCTTTGACTGGTGGACCAAGTCTTCTCCTTCCCTGACTGCTTAAGATTTCCAAAGACTTTATCTCCAGCTCAAAGCTTCCTTACCCTCACTCCATATTTGTTTATCTAGGATATTAAAAACATTTCTAACTCTTATTGCCACAAAACTTCAAACTGAAAATACCAAAATGGCATATATTATCCTTGCCTTGCTTCTGAAAAAGTCTCCAACTTCCACATGCCCTTCAGTCTTGCCCCTCACACTGCGTTGCTGCCGACCTTATATGCAAAAGTAGCAATTACCCAGAAGTCTCCACTTCTTACCCAACAAGCCAATCACCAAGTCTAAACTCCCCCATCTGGGTTTATCAGGCTTCATGTAAATTGGCAGATGGCTGCAGTAGAGTCTTTGTGGGGACCGAGGCTATAAGCAATAGCAGCCTTGTCACCTTCATTCGAGAGTCCTTAGAAAGACAGTCCATCCAGGGACAAAACTAATCTAGAAATGGCAAAGGCGAGAGGGCCCTGCCAGGGTTGCTGATGCAGTCCTCTGTATCCGCCATCTTGAGAGCCTGCAGTTACTTGTAGGCTCCTAAAAAAATCACTCTCGTTGAGTTTCTGTGACATGAAAATAGAGTCCCGTGAACCTCAGAAATATGAGAGGCTAAAGTATGAGTCACCACATTCAAGGTCTGTGGTTACAGGCCAGCCTACTTGGGGATACTGGCACATAAAAGACGGAGACACATTTATATCTATTCCCAGAAGATTTTTTTTTTTTCAGAATTTCACAAAGTCCCAGACTATTTATTTAATTACATAGCTCATTTGAGAAATGTTGGTGGAGACCCCTCTTTGGAAGAGAGGCTCTTGGAAATGAGGAAGAAAATGCACATGCTGAGTGGCTATGTGCAGGGTGCAGAGGAAGCATGACCTCATTCCATTCTCCAAAGACCCAAATTTTAATTCTGAGGAAATTTCAGCATAGAGGGCTTGTGTAGATTATTCATTAGCCATGGGTCAGCAGACATGGATTAGCGGTAAAAAGCACTGGCTAATTTTGCAGAGGACTCAGGTTCAATTTCCAGCACTGCATGGTAGCTCACAACTGTAACTAAAATTCTAGGGAATTAATGTCCTCCTCTACCCTTTGTAGGCACCCACCACCACCACCACCACCACCACCACCACCACATATATACACACAGGGAAAATACTCATTGACATAAAATTTGAAAAAAATTTAATTAAAAACTACGTGGCCAAAAAAAAGACAGAATACAGGCTTTACGGCCAATAGAAAGACAGCAGGAGAACACCTAAATATTCCATTGATGGGTTCTCTCATGGAATGGGATGGGATGAGAAGGCTATGTCTAGCCCAAACTAGAGACTCGTAGGAAGTCAGTGGCACTGAGTCTGTGATTGTGGTGGGCGAGTCATTTCCTCTAGGCAGCATAGATCTCAGTGTCCATTCCTGCTACAGAATAGGGTGAAGTTGGCAGTACCCCCCATGCCTCTTACAACCCTAAAACTTGTCCTTAATTGCTAAACATGCCTCCTTAAAAGTGGATACTTTCCTTTTGGGTTTAGGATGCACACAGAAATTTAATCATTGCCTTGGCCTTTTATTTTGGCAAGCTTGAATGGGTTTTCATGGTTATTCCTCTTTGAGGGTGTATACTCTTGTTGGCTGTTTTTCTGGTGCCAGTTCAATCAATGCTGCAATTACTTAATATTTTTAAGAGGAAACTTGTTTCATTATGACTTTTTAAAATGCAGTTGTCTGGTAACATCAGAATCTGGATAATCCAGGCTAATCCACCAGCTTTTGCTCTAATTGCCTGGCCCATACAGAAATGTTTCACTGCATTATTAGCTTCATTTTACCTCTGTAGATGAAGTCTGACTGTAGCTACTCAGGCACTATTAACTCAGTAAGCATCCAAAGCTGTAATAACTTTGTATTCCAATCTCAACTTTGATTTTAATTAGAATTTTCAAAACTATATACTTATTTATATGCTCTCTGTATGTAAACACTACACACATCCTTAAACATTTATACTCTAAAATATACTTGATATTTTAGGAAGTAGTTAACAAAATTAATATTTTTATTTTTATTTGGCCAATAAGTTTAGCAAAGACTCTGTAGATTATATCTTGTGAAGTGAAGCAATATAATCAATGCTTTTGAGTATAGTGTAAAATTTTAAGGAAAGAAAAATAATATGCTATATAGCTCTACATTTTCACTTAGGAGTAAAATTATGGACTAAATATATACTGAGGCAAGCAGATCTCTGTGACTTTGAATGAGTTCCAGGGCACCCAGGGCTATGTAAAGAGAGACTCTGTTAAAAAATAAAACCAAACAACCAACAAAACAAAACAAAACAAAAACCCACCAATAATAATAAACCAACAAATAAACAAAGCAGAAGAAAGAGGCAGCTTTCTTTCCTTTGGCACTTCCCAGTGGCAGCAGCAGGGTCTCATCTTCGTTGACACCACCTCATTGCTCCACAGTCACTGTGAGCTGGAAGCCATTTCCATGAGATACGTGGCGAAGCGAGCACATAGATTGGTAGCAATGGATGAAGGATTTAACTCCAGTTCTGCCCTATCTTATATGCTTTGAACTAGAATAAACAAATATGACTATTTGTCATTAGCTTGAAACATAGGGCTTGTGGAACTGAATAGATTTTTTTTTTTTTTCAAAACAAGAAACGGTTAATAAATCCACTGAATAGTGTTCAGCACCATGTAGACATTAGGGGAAACGAGTTAGAACTCCTTTGAGGGTCTGTTTCACCTGGTCAGAAAGGCTTTAGCAAAAAGTGAAATGACAGCAGATGTGGAAGTCTAGTCCAGTGTAGGTATTATGCAAATAAGTCTGAAGGCTTGAAAAAGAAGTTTTAAAAAGTTAAAGACTTAGAAGGGGGGCATAGTGAGGGTGGTTGGATAATACAGTGTCTAGAAACCAGCTGTTAATTAAACCAAGATCCTAATGCTAGGTATATAATACCTCCTTATTAGTTGATGATAGGGGAAACCCTAGACATCCCCTAAATAATTCAGGCTTCGTTTTCAAAGATGACTGAGCTGGGCATGGTAGTGCAAGCCCATAATCTCAGCACTCTGGGAGGCAGAGACAGGCAGATGTCTATGAGTTCAAGGCCAGCCTGATCTACAAAGGAGGTCCAGACAGCCAAGGCTACACAGAGAAACCCTGTCTCAAAAAAAGATTATTTCTGAGACAGGATCTAAGTATGTAGCTCTTACTGGCCTGGAAATTGCTATGTAGACCAGGCTGGCCTCAAAATCACAAAGTTCTGTTCTGCCTCTACCTACTTTCTGAATGCTAGGGTTAAGGATGTGCATTAGCATACCTGGCTATAGTACAGGCTCTTGCGGTTCTTCTTCTGTGCTCATCAGATTCAGACCTGGCTGCCGAAGACTTCATACGCTTTGGTTGCACAATGTAGAGAAATCAAACTAGACTGAGTTGGAAGCCTCTTCCACAGCAGCTTGCTTTCACTGGACTGTCATGTGCTCTGCAGGCTGCTGTGGAGAGACTGTTAAGGCACCAGTGGTGTAACCCAACTGTGAGCCCTATGCACTACAATGCTAACCTTCCAGTCAAGGTCTCCACATGGGTACAATAGCTACACAACTATTTTGTGTGTAACCCAATCACTCTCAGCATGGACATGAAGCTCCCTCCAAAGGAGGAAATACATGCCTGTTTGGGAGAGGTCATAACCCCTAGCAGGGAAATTCACTACTCTTATTCAGTGAACTTGACAGGACCCCAAAACACAGCCCCAACTTACATTTATACCCACAGACAATTACTACTTTTATCCTTAATCAAAGCAGCTTCTTCTTGCAGTGAACAACAGTGAATGCAAAGATGCTTAGCTGTTCAAGGTGCGTAGAGTGACAGTTGAGTGCTCAGAGCTAAACAAGACAATCATATCTCCCTGACTAAGGCTCAAAAAACACTGCTGAAGAAGGGACAGAGAGAATTTATAAGAGCAAGAAAATATGAAGAGATGCGAAATGGTATCACGAGGGCATGACATAGCCATTGCATGTATTACAAGCGTGATCTTACGGCAGCATGTGGCTGCCTGCATCGGACATACAAAACCCGGGTTTGTCAAAGATTAATCATGTATGGGCTCCTATCTCTCCATGCTGAACATCTGTCTCCTGATAGGTTTGGGGGAAGGATGGCGACTCTTTTCAGTTGTGTAAACAACTGTATATATACCTGACAGTGTAAACTCAACCCAGGATACAGTGGATAGTTCCAAATAGGGATCATATAGATGATACTGATTAAATTCCGTTGCTCATAAAATAAGATAAAAAGACATGCAAGAAAAGGGACCTGTAAAGGGTGTGTGTGTTGATAATAGATGTGCAAGGGAAACTGGGCAGGGTGTGGTGAGAGTAAACAGAATGTAGCAGGTACACGTATAAAACTGTGAAGGAACAAATTTCATTAATAAAAAAAGTAGAGTCTTACACTATACATTATGGACAAAGGTAGGTGGAAGGTAGAAGAGAGGATAGTAATTCTCTGTGTAGCCTATGGTTTCTTTTTCAGCTGCACTCCTCCATAACAATGCATGTCAATAGCAAAGGAACGAACCATGTACAGCAGCAGCTTCATGTCCTTCTCTTCTCCTGCTAGTGTTCTCTGAGACCCCCACATTGTATTTGGTGCTCATGATGCATCTCTCGTGATGACTACAAAAGCTATCCTCTTACTAGTCCCACTCATCCTGGCTAGTTTTGCAGTTATCTAAGAGGTATAATCGTTCCTCTTAACTCCTTACTCTGATCTCTGGGATCCTCTTCAGAATCTCACAGTATTTGAGGTAGTAAAGAGCCTACTCAAATGCGCATTATAGTTCTCAAGCACATGGTCACTGCTTGCCTAGGAAACTTGTCCTGATATTGCCTAACTGTTAATTACATTCCCAGGTGTGTGGGCCCGGTTTGTATGTTACAACAGACATAAGAGTTTTCTCCCCCAATGGAAAAATGGCATTGACATATCATTGGATGTGTGTGAGAAGAGCTGAGCAGTGGGTAAGGCTCAAAAGACAGATCTACTGGAACATGTTATTCTAAAGCCCCTTCTAAAAAAGATGGACATGTCAGGTGTGGTGGCACATGCCTGTAACCCCAGCACGCGGAGAGGAGGCAGAGGCAGGTGGATCTCCATGAGTTTGTGATCAGCCTGGTCTACAAAGCGATTCCAGGACAGCCATAGCTACACAGAGTAATCTTGTCTCAAAAAAAAAAAAAAAAAAAGAAAAAGAAAAAAGAAAAAAAGTCCTAAAGGTCATTCTATTATTGTGTTTAACAGAGCCTCTCAGAACACTCAGTTTGGTAAGATGGGATCAATTTCTTTGCCTAAGAGATGAAAAATTAGTGAAATTAGGCACTGCACAGAAAGGCAGAGCGAATAAAGGCAACCCAGTAGAATCATGGCTGGAGAAGGACCAACAGCAGCTATTCCAGTGGGAGAGGTTGGACCGGATGGCTGTGATGTATTTGAGTTCACATCCCTTCTCTTGTAGCCTGGTTTTGAAAAAAAAAAATTCCATAAAACCTACAATTCATGTAAGTGGGTTATTTAGGGCAAAAACGGGGAACGTAGAGTTCTTCAGTGGTAAAGCACACTGTATGAATGAGTGAAGCTCCACAGGAGACAGCAGAAAGTGACACAAGCTGTGGCCAACTGAAGAACCAACGCTGTGGCCGGAAACGTGTCTAATTTACCCCCACACATTGAATGACATTGCCTGGAAAGATTTTTGTCCCAGAGGCCTCTTCTGATTGCCCTTGCTTTAGGAGGTGTGGAGCATGGCTGCCAAGTGGATGGAGGATGATCACCAAGGTGCCAGATCAGGCACTGGGTTAAAAGGAGGAAGAATTGAATGAATCCTGCATGCAGCAGAAGTGAATGTCCAGCCAGGGAATAGCATTGCTCACTAAACAGCTCTGCTTGAGATCCAGAGAAAGCTTGTTTTATTTGTGAAAGAGTGGGATAGAAAAAATTCATCACCTAGATGCCTAAATCATCAGCTAAATCCACCAAATTCCCTCATACCCACTGTGAGTAGTTTCCTGTGGTGCAGGCAAAGACTTCAGTGTGGGGCACAGTTCGGTGTCATTCAGCATCCAAAGAGGCTGAAGTGAGCAGAAATTCAAAAAGAGGGCTTTAGATCTTCCCAAGTTGTGGGATTGGCTGAAGTCCAAGCCAATTATAGCTACATCTCCAAGGTGAAGAAGGACACAGCCAACATCTGGGTTCCATTTATAATCCCAATGTTCCAGGAAGATGGAAGAACTAGTTACAGGAGTGTTGAGTGAGAAGGCCTCAGAAGGGCCCATGCACAGTGCCCTTAGAAGCATTTTCCTGTCTGGCAGCTGCCCTGTGACATGAGGAATCTTGCCCCTTCCATTATGTAGTACCTGTAGGAGTGTTCCCATCCTGGGAGTGCTCTGTAAAGGACCCATTCTACTGTTCCTTAATATTTTCCCAGCAATGGATGTAGGCTGGTAGGGTGTGTACAGAATCCCAATGGCCAGGAATTGGGTGTAAGCAGTTGGAAAATGAAAGAAATGAGTTCTAAGTAGCCTAGTGTGGTAGGGAGTTCTCTTAGTGGTCTAGGAACGGCTTATCATGGTCCTGGGGGTGAATGCTGCAAGGTTAGAGACAATGGGCAGCTCAAGCTTAGTTTGATCAATTGTGATAGAATTTTTACATGTGAATTTAACTGAACCCACTAAAGTGTTAAGAACAGCAATCGACACTCTTTGCATCATCAAATCTTGATCCTTAAACATTTGTGTTAGTAGTTATTTTTGCATAACATGTAACTGGCTTTCTAGTATCTGGACCTGGAGAGAGCATACTTACCTTCCTTTCTGTTAGCTGGCACATCCTTTTGCTGGTGTTCTTCTGGCCACAGGAAGTCACAGGAGTTGGGAGAAAGGAGGAGGAAGAGGAAAAATAGGGAAAAACAAAGAAGAAAAAAAGAAAAAAAACATGATCAAGTGACACTCAAGGAGGGAGAACCCATTTGGCCACACATACACAGGATGTGTTAGTATTACTACAGAGCACTGAGGGACATAGAGGAGGCATGGACTGAAAGCTTCATTTCTTAGCACACAAACTCCTTGCTGGACCAACTGAAGCAAAGACTTATATCATAGTCTTACATCACAGAAGGTATCCATCCAAAACCAGGAAGAAAATGATGACCTTTATGAAGGGCTATCGATACGGAAAGCCAAGTGCTACTTGTCAACCTGTGTGCGGTTACTTTCTTCTCTGGCCATGAGAAAAAATGGCATTCTCTTGGAAAAGGCTGTCATTGCAGGGAATACAAACTGTAGGATGAACCATCTAAAATGCACTTGCCTCCTGCTACCTTCCTTGAATACCTAAAGATAGTTCATATGCACACGGGATAAAGCAGAGCTCACAGATGGGAATAGAACCTAGCTGACACAGAGCTCCTGGATCCTGCTTCGCCTGATACCTACAGGGCACATTTCTGGACTTTCTAGTCAGCGCCACACAAAAAGTTAACATTTTCAATTAGCTTAAGTCAATTTGAGCTGCAGTTCATCATTTGAAACTGGAAGTTTATCAGGGTCCATGATCCACGGTGTTGGAATCTCCCAGTGATTAACTGCTAATAACTACAGAAGACAAAAAACTGTAGTATTGGTGAGGGCAAGAATATTTATGATGCAAAATATGACAGAAGAAACATGAAGAGGAGCACATGAAGCCATTTCTAGACTCAAATTTGTCCTCTCTGTTCCAGCTCCTTCATCCATTCTACTCTTCATATCCTTATCAGTCTGCTTCTTGTTGCTGGAACCAATTATCAGGGCTGGAGATTGCTCAGTGGTTTACAGTGGCCACTACTCTTGTACAGCACTCATTATTGGTTCCCAGGCGGCTCAGCAATGCCTGTAACTCTAGCTCTGGGTGATTTGGTGCCCTCTTCTGGCTCCAAGGCACCCCCTTCTATCCCACCATGTACATCTACCCACATGTAGACACAGTCACATGAGTAAACATAATTATTATTATTATTTTTTTAAGTATCTGAGGCTGAATGCTTTATAAAGCAAAAGGGCTTATTCCGTAGAGGTTTAGAAGGTGAAAGTTGAAGATTGAGAGTCCTCAACAGTTTGACCTGTGGCGTCATGACGGACAGTTGTGTGGTGGGAGCACACCTTGAGGTCCCACATAACGGGACAGGAAACCAGAGAATTAGAAGGGGCCTTGCTTGTTCTTTTATAAGTTTCATTTCTTGAAAACAACTAGGACAATAACAGCATTAACTTATTCTCTTCCAAAGGCACACCCCCAATGGCCTAACTACCCCAAAACAAGTTTCACCTCTTAACAGTTTCAACCATTTCAACACCAATACATTGCCGATCAAGCATCCAAATAGACGAACCCTCAGGGGACAATGTTGCTGAGATGAATTGTGTCCTCTACTCAGAAAGAAATGCTAACCCCAGAACTCTCAGAATATTATTATTTTGAAAACAAGGCTGCACATGGAATTAGCTAAGATGAAGTCAGATATAAATAGTATAGGTCACAGCTCTCATCCCTGTAAGGGGAGAGAGGCACATGGAGAATGACTTAAGATGACCCAAGCAAGGATAAATGAAGTAGCTGAAAGCCAAGGAATAGCCCGTCAGTGGCCCCGATGAGAAGCCTGTGAGGGCAAGCATGACTTTCCCCACACTTTGGTGGAAACACTGGCCTTGAAGACACTGGCTTTGAGAATTTTAAGTTCGCGCATACCATGTTTAAGCCAGCTACTGCGTAACAGCTTGCTAAAGCAGCACTGGCGAACTAACGAGAGGGCTGTTGAGACTTCTGCTTGATTTTTGAAAATAAATCCATCTTAAGGGTTTAAACATTGTGCGGCTGTCTCAGCATATCTGTTGCTGTGATAAAACACCAGGACCAAAAGCAACTCGTGGAGGAAGGGTTTTATTTGGTTTACAATTCCTGATCACAGTCCATCACTGAGGGAAGCGAAGGCTGGAACTCAAGGCAGGAATCTGGAGGCAGTGACCATGGAAGAGTACTGCTTATTGGCTTGTTCCCTATGGCTTGGTTTGCCTGCATTCTTACATAATCCAGGACCATCTGCCTAAGGGCAACATTGCCCATAGTGGGCTGTGTCCTCCCAGACCAACTATTATTATCAAAAAATGCAGTATAGGCAAAACATTTTCTCACCGAAAGTCCCTCTTCCCAAATGATCCCAGGTCATGCCAAGTTAACAAAAAAAAAAAAAAAAATATATATATATATATATATATATATATAGAGAGAGAGAGAGAGAGAGAGAGAGAGGACTACAGACATTAAAATTTCTCAAGATATTTGTATTTGAAATGACTACTGATGAGAAAAGGCAGGAAGTGAACATATGAGGATGGAATTCAGACAGCGCTGGGAACAACAGTCTCTTCCCTATGCCTCCTCATGCAACTGCTCATTACAACGGAAGTTCCTCCAGTGTGTTAGAGATGCCTTGGGAGCTTCTGAAGGAAAGGAGGAAGGCAATGAGAAAGACTTAAGGTTTCAGTTCTTAGGCCCATCCTTCGTCCAAGAAGTCTCTTGTTTCATTTTTGGGATTTGTACCCAAATTTCCCTGGGCAAAAGCGTTATGAAGCTAATATGGATTGAAAGTCCATGGAATTATTTAACTCACAGTAAGGCAGTTTTTTTTTCCTTTTCTTCTTCTTTTTCTTTTTTTCATTTTTGCAAAACATGTCCACTTACATGTGTGTTTGTCAGCAAATCAGAGTTGCCCATCTCCATGAAGGATCCAAGGTGAGGAAATCAAAACATCAGATGCAAACCGTAGTTCCTTGTAGGTTGTTAGCAAGATTCTGATGGCATGGCGGGACGCTTTGCAGCTTCTCTTTGTTCCAGTCCTTTCAGAACCCCAAATCAAGAGCCTTATGACTCAAAATGTGCTAGGAGACTGTTAGAACTAAAAGTCAAAATATGTAGTTCATGTTTGTTGATTTATGGGCTGTCCCTTTTGCCACTGGATAAGCAGAAAAACTATCACGCTGCAATATTTGCATTCTCACCGCAGAGGCAGCAGCAGTCCTTAATGCCAGAAACAATGTGTCTGACACTAGAGAAACACACAAGCCCAAGACTAACTTGCAATTCCAAAACGAAAATAGTTCTCACACACTATACCGTTTTATAATTTTACAGGTATGATCTCACTGGAAATCCACAACCATCCGGGGACCTGCGAGGATTGGTATTTCTTGCACTCACCCGCAGATGGGCTCAGAGCCTAAAGGAGCTCAAGAGAATGCTCAGGGGCCTGAGCCCAGTTATTGAGGGGAGAGTTGGGGTTACCTCTGTTTTCTGAGACTCCTGCAGTCAGAGATGAGTGAAGGGTGTTACACCCCCTTCTTTTTGTTTTATATAGTGTTTTGGTGGAGAGAAAGCTTAAAAAAAAATGGCTAAGAAGTGTCTGGAGCCTTACTTTATTTTCAAGGTTTCTACACTGAAAGCTTAACTCTCGGCTTTTTTTTGTCTTTGTGATAAGCAACAAGTCACCAGAAACAAATAACGAATACCACTGTCAATCCCGTTAATTTTTTTTTTCTCCAAATGAGCATGTGATTCTCAAAATGCTCTTCAAATTATAATAGCTATTCATCCACCCACTCTCTGCTTTCAAGACAGCCGCCACAGAGCACCCGAGCACCAAGGCACTTCTGGCTAGGTAGGTGGGCCGACTGACTGCTTAGCTTACTCGGGGATTCTGGAATTTCTCTCGGGTTTTCTTCTTTCTTCCTCCCTCTTGAGATGCTCGCTTTCAAGTTGCAGGTTGGGGTGAGTACCTTGAGGGGAAAAGAGGAGTGAGTGTGGACTGGCCGGCTGAAGGGTGGAAAAGCATGTTCAAGTAACATGGGTCCCTTAAAAGAAATCAAGGAGAGGTACTCGGCATCTTAAGGAAGAGCACCCCGTTCAAGTCCAGGCACTCAGTTCGCGTCTTTGTGTCCTCTGCAAAGTGGCCCATGGGGACAGCAGGCTGTGTGGCGAGACTTCCCACTTCCCAAATGCAGATGAATGCAACGGGGAGGAAAGTCTGAACTTTCAAAAAAGCATCATCCCGCGAGAGGAAGTTTCAGGCTTGGCCTAGGGAAAAGTACCAGGAGGTGTGCGGGGGGGCGGGGAGGGGGGGCAGTGGTGATCTGAGAGGTCTCCCGAGAAGGAAGGGGAGCCCAAGCCGAGAGCGGGGAGAGCGAAGGGAGAAGGCATGGGCGAAGCGCGGGGCAGCGCGCGATCCCCGGCTTCTCGGCTGCGCGGGAGCGCAGGCCCGGAGGGCTCGGGTGACATCACCCGCGGGCCCCTTCCTCCTGCCGGGTGGGTGGGGCCTGGCGCGCCGCGCGGGCGCGGGGTCAAGGAGGGGGAAGAGGAGGAGCAGGCCTGGACGTGTCTGTGTGAGGACCCGGGAGGGGCGGAGGCGGTGGAGCGCGTGGCTCCCGGCTGCCCGCGCCAGCCCTGCCCGGCCCCGACGCGCGGCCTCAGCGCCGCCCGCAGCGCAGCGCAGCGCAGCGCACTGGGACCCGCGCGCGGAGCGGGAACCCCGCCGGGCGCGGCCTGGAAGGAGCGGGAAAGCGAAGTAAGGCGAGCAGAACTACCCCCCTAAGTTTTTCCCAACTTCGCCCCCTGCGGCGGCGGCGGCGTCCCGCTGCTCGGCGCGTCCCCAGCGCTCCCCGGAGTGGCGGAAATTAGAGGGACGGGCGGGGGG